>NC_031972.2:1504628-1532128 GCF_001858045.2 Oreochromis niloticus | reverse complement strand
TGCAAAACAAGAGGAATTTCAATACACAGCAGTATATTCACAGATGAAACCAGATATTTACATACACTTTAGGTAGAAAACATAAAAACAATTTTTTACTGTTAAACATCAATTTAGAGTAAACTTTTGTTTTAGATAAATAAATGTTGAAATATCTTTTGAATTAGTTAAATGTCAGAATAAAAAGAGGGAGCTGTCTATTTTAATCACTTTCATCAAATGTAGGAGTACATATACACTAAGTTTAGTATTAATTAATAAGAAAACTCCAGACGATTCCATTCTGAGTTGAAGAAGCTTCTGATAGGTTAGTAGAGTCCATATGAGTAAATTGGTGGCACAGCTGTGGATGCATATAAGGCAAAACACAGAGCCTGTTTCTTTGAAATGGGAAAATCAAGAGATGTCAACCAAAACACCAGGAAAAGAATTGTGGAGCTCCATAAGTGTGGCTCAATTTTGAATACAATTTGGTGCCATTTGCAATTAAGAAATACATATAGTTTCTCTCTTTACTCTTAAAGTTAACAAATATGTTTTTTATATTTATCAATCTAAAAAAATAAACATTTAGTCTGATTTGATGTTACAATTAAATAAGTGTTTGTGTTTTTATCTGAAGAGTATGTAAATATCTGGTTTCAACTGTATATTTGATGATGTTGGTGTTTGGCTTGATTGTCAGCACAAAGAGGGAGAGAGAGGAACAGAGCGGGAGAGAGACGAGAATGAAGACAGAACAGAGATGGAACAAGAGCAGGTGAGACACACATGTTAGTCAAATGGTTGTTTGCCAAAACTCATCAGAACATGTATCTAGTACCTTGTGTATGTTTTTAGATACCTATTCTGCCCTCACTAGGGTGTGAAGCTGGTTTCTAGCTTGGCAGATAGCTAACAGGTCCACAATAAACATCCAGGAGTCAGCGGATACGTTTTAGATGTTTACTGTTGAAGCACTGTAAAACTGGTACAGAAACAAAAATAAAATATTACATTTCTGTTGTAATTGCATTTTCTTTACAACATCAAACATTAAGCCATGCACTACAATGTATATAACACATAAACACAAGCTTATCCAAACCCTTTCACTGGTTATTAGGCCCACGGATTTAGCGATTAGCTTAATGCTAACGTTACATGGGAAATCCCATAGACGGGCTAACGTGTTAGCATCGCGGCCGTTTTTCCTCACAAAAGAAAGTTTCTCACACAAAACTCTAAACTGCTACACAAAACTATCGCGGGAAAGCTTACACAACAGATAGCAACTACTTACAGGCATGTGCTCTCTCAGGCTCAGCAAGAAAAAGTGAACAAAAAGTAGAACAGACAACAGTTTGGATAAAGGACTGTTTTTCACTGGTGAGGTACCACGGCAAGTCTGCTGGTACAAAAAACACACACCCAAATTATCATGCCTGCCTTAAAGGGGCAGCACACTCCCCGCCTGGTATAGAGGACTATACCACTATGTCCCTCTGAGTAACAACACAACTTCAGTGGCGGGTCTCGAATACACCCTGGGGGTGCCTCCTTGAACAACTCTCACCTCCACTTTCCGGACCCTGCTGTCTTGACCCGGAAAGGTATTTACCACAAGTCCTGTGGGCCATTGATTTCGTTTAGCCTCCTTGTCCTTGCAGAGCTGCTCTTCTCAAGCCATATATGGCAACAGCGGGAGAGGGGCTGTTGCCGAATACGTGCACGGTCATCCTATACTCTGTGATGTGCTTGGTGGGGTCATTGTCCTCGAACCAGAGGAAATGTAGAAAGTCCCGGTGATCATGGCGTACTTTGAAGCAACAGAACATCTGTTCTATGTCTGCTGCCACCGCTACAGGTTCCTTGCGGAAGCGGATGAGGACTCCTAAAAGTGAATTATTCAAGTCAGGGCCACTCAGCAGGATGTCATTCAGTGAGACACCATCATGCTTAGCGCTGGAGTCGAACACTGCCCGTACCTGACCTGGTTTTCGCGGATGATACACTCCAAAGATTGGTAAATACCAGCACTCCTGTTCACCAGTGGGTGATGGTACTGGTTCAGCATGACCTGCCTCAAAGATCTTCTGCATGAAGGCAATCATCAGCCATGAGGCAGTCTCCAACATCGGCTGCAGACTCACCCACCCCCACTGCTGCTGTTCCACCTCTGACACCTCAGACACTTCACACCTCCTCTATTCACCCTGCTCACTCCTCCCCACCCCCAACAACAGCATCCAATACACACTCAACACAAGGCTCCAGCCTGTCTCTCTCAACCACCCAGGTTCGGAGGGAACTGAGGAGGATTAAAGCCAAGAAGGCAGCGGGTCCAGATGGCATCAGCTCGAGAGTCGTCAGGTCCTGCGCGGACCAACTGTGTGGTGTGATGGAGCACCTCTTCAGCCTGAGCCTGAGGCTGGGAAGAGTCCCACAGCTCTGGAAAACTTCCTGTGTTGTTCCAGTGCCAAAGACTTCATGCCCCAAGGACCTCAACAGCTACAGGCCGGTGGCTCTGACATCCCACCTGATGAAGACCCTGGAGCGGCTGGTCCTGGCTCAGCTTCGGCGCCTTGTGAGCTCATCACTGGACCCACTTCAGTTTGCCTACCAGCCTGGCATTGGAGCGGATGATGCCATCATTCACCTCCTACATCGTTCCCTCGCTCACCTGGAGACCGCTGGGAGCACTGTGAGAATCATGTTCTTTGATTTCTCCAGTGCCTTCAACACCATTCTTCCCTCGGTTCTGAAGGACAAGCTGGAGAACTCTGGAGTGGACCATCACCTCACTACCTGGATTTTGGACTACCTCACCGACCGACCACAGTATGTGAGGACTCAGGGCTGTGTGTCGGACAGGGTCGTCTGCAGTACGGGGGCCCCACAGGGAACGGTTCTGGCTCCGTTCCTCTTCACCATCTACACTGCAGACTTCTCCCACAACTCCACCCAGTGCTTCCTGCAGAAGTTCTCTGATGACTCTGCAATAGTCGGCCTCATCACTGATGGGGACGACAAGGAGTACAGAGGACTGACTCAAGACTTTGTGGACTGGTGCCAGCTGAACTACCTCCAGATTAACGCCAGTAAAACCAAGGAACTGGTGGTAGACTTCCGCAGGCACAAGCATCCTCCACTGCAACCACTGAACATCCAAGGTATGGACATCGAGGCTGTGGACAGCTACAGGTACCTTGGTGTTCATCTGAACAACAAACTGGACTGGACTCATAACTCAGACGCCCTCTACAGGAAAGGGCAGAGCAGGCTGTACCTGCTTCGGAGACTCAGGTCGTTTGGAGTGGAGGGCCCACTCCTGAAGACCTTCTATGACTCTGTGGTGGCCTCAGCCATCTTTTATGGTGTGGTCTGCTGGGGGGCAGCATCTCTGCTGGGGACAGGAAGAGACTGAACAGGCTGATCCGAAGGGCCAGCTCTGTTCTAGGATGCCCTCTGGACCCAGTGGAGGTGGTGAGTGACAGGAGAATGGTGGCTAAGCTGTCATCCCTGTTGGACAACATCTCCCACCCCATGCAGGAGACTGTGACAGCACTGAGCAGCTCCTTCAGTGGGAGACTGCGGCACCCACGGTGTGGGACGGAGAGATTTCGCAGGTCTTTCCTCCCCACTGCTGTCAGACTCTACAATAAAGACTTTTGCAGCTGATCAAACACACAAACCCACACATGTGCAATAAGACTGCTATACGTGCAATTCTTCTTCTGACGAAGTTGTGTTTTTGTATTTTCCTACTCAGTTGTATATAGTATTTGTATTTCTATTTTATTCTATTGTATATAGTATTTTATTTTATTTTATTTTATTTTATTGTATTTTATTGCATTCCAGTGTTTTCTAATTTCTGCTACATAACTTTGCACTTTTGCTGTAACAAAACAAATTTCCCACCTGTGGGACTAATAAAGGCCATCTTATCTTATCTTATCTTATCATGTGTTCTTTCATGTCTGGCTTCTTCTCCAGCATGTGCCGTAGTGTCAAAAGACGCTTGACTGCTTGGGCTCGGTTGTTAGGGAGTTTGCGCCTTGGTTGCCTGAAGGGTACTGGTGCCACCCAACTATTCGAGTCGTCTATGAAGACCTCGTTGTCCATTATTTCCAGAAAGAGTTTGTCTTCCACAGACATAGCAGGCTTGTTGTCATGTGGCGTTTGCTGGAAGACCCCTTTACCAAGGCCATCTTTCCCATCAAACAGGATTTCGGATGCGTTAGCTCCTAGAAACTGACGATGCTGCTCTGGAGTGTCAAGCTTCTCTTTGATGTGGAGACTGTTAGTGCAAGGGTCGAACGGAGATGTACGACCGTTACTCAGCACATTGCACCGATAGACGTTTACAAACTCTGGTTTGTGAGCTCTTCCGAGACAAACCTCTCCCACAATCACCCATCCCAAGTCGAGACGCTGGGCGTAGGGGGCATCGTGGGGCCCATTGCATCGCTCTCGAACCTTGTGTGCCTGTGGTACATCTCGACTGAGCAAGATCAGGATGCTTGCTGATGGATCTATAGCCGGGATTTTATCCACAACCCGCTTGAAATGTGGATAATGTCTGGCGATCTCAGGTGTGGGGATTTCAGACTTATCATCAGGGAGCATGTCACATTCGATTAAGGTGGGGAGTGGAATGTGAGTCTTACCATCTAATGACTCCATGATGAAATTGTTAGCTTGGCGCCCTGTTGTTTCCATAACTCCTGAGCAGGTCTTCAAGGTGTATGCTGCCGTGCCCTCTGTAACTCCAAAGAGCTCAAAAAACTCTGTTCTTGCCAAAGACTTGTTGCTTTGCTCGTCGAAAACAACGTACGCCTTAACAGCTTTCTCCCTCTGGCCAGCTGGATAAACTCTGACAAGACAGATTTTGGAGCACGACTTTGCTCTGACGGTAGTCCCACAAATATCTGTGCATTTTGCTGTGACAGCTTGAGGAGCTTCTTCTCCTTGCTCCCCGCCTTGCTCTCTTGTGGTTACAGGAGTCTCTGATATCCAGGGGGCCAGCCCTGGGTGTAGCGCAGTAGGGTGGTTCTCACTCCTGCACTCTCTGCACTGAACGTTTTTGTGGCAGTCTTTTGCTAGATGAGTGAATGAAGCGCAGCACTTAAAGCAAATATTATTCTCTTTAAGATAAGCTCTCCTTTCCTCTAAAGATTTACTCCTAAACCCACGACAGTTTCTGAGGGGGTGTGGTTTGTTATGAAGTGGGCATTGTTCATCTGGTTCGGCCCTCCTCTTCCCTGAGGGGCTGGCTTGCATGCTTTTAGAGTTTGAGGAGACTTCTGTCTTTTTGACAGAAATGGGTATTTTCATGTTTGATTTGAAGGGGTGTTCTGGCTTCCCTGTCCTCCAACCACCTGTAAGAGGGGCAAAGCTTGGATCATTGAGCGTTTTGGCTTGATCACAAACAAACTTTGCGAAGAAGGAGAAGGGTGGGTAAGACGCTTGATGACTTTCTTTTTAACGAGATGCTAGAGAGATCCACTTGTCATGCAGGGAGTATGGCAACTTTTGAACGATTGGAGTGATGCCCCGAGATGTGTCCAGGTAACTGAGGCCTGGTAGGAACCCATTGGCTCTGGCGGCTTCAAGCTCCAAGAGAATGTCTCCCAGCTCTCTCAGCTTTTGATTTTCTCGATTTGAGATTCTTGGAAAATCATCCAGTTTCTTTAGGAGAGCTTCTTCAATTGCTTCTGGCGATCCATAGCAGTCTTCCAACCTTTGCCATACCATTCTTACACCTGCAGCTGCATCGTGTATGTGGACCGCTCGAATCCTCTTAGCATGCTCTGATGACTTTGGTCCCAGCCATTTACATAGCAGATCAAGCTCCTCTCTTGACGTCAGTTTTAAGTCCTCTGTAGAACTGTGGAAGGATTGCTTCCAGGCCCAATAGTTTTCTGGCTGATCGTCGAACCTTAACAGCCCAGAGCTTATCATCTCTCGCCGTATTAGATACTTGGCCAGGTCTGTGGTTGATGATGAAGTGGGCTCGTCAGTTCTGGCAGCACCTGTATGAGGCTGAGGTGGTTGGTAGCTACTACTGTATTGTCTCATATCATGTGACTGTGTCTGGTGTCTGTACGTATCCTTGGATGAATTTAAGCTGTGTGAATGTTCTTGCTTGAATGGCCCTGTCCTGCAGGGGCTTTGAGTACGAGGGTAATAGGGAGTGGCATCTTGACTCAATTTGGATGTTCTCTGAACAGGCAAGTCGTATTTGCTGATCTCATCACTGTCGACTGGTAGTTGGTGCATCAGAGTTGGCATGAGTTCTGGTAGCTCTGAGACTTGGTGAGGTTCAGGACTTGGATTATGCTCAACGTATTCATTTCTCAGGCTAACCCGATCTAACTCCCCAAATTCGTTCTCAACAGCTGCTTCAAGAACATTCGCTTCAGCAATGGCAGCTGCAGCCACGCTCTCAAGTCTCAAGGTATGCAAACTGGCTTGCAGCTCTGCTTTCTTCCTGGCAGCCTCAGCTGCTGCTTTTTGTTGTTCCTCCTCAATATATGCTTGTGCTTTTAACATATCTGCCTCTTTTTGTGCAAATAGTGCTTGAGCACGTGCAGCCTCTGCTTTTGCCCGTGCCCTGGCTGCAATGGCACTGGCTGAAGAGCGCTGACTGGCACGTGAGGTGTTGGAGCATATTGACCGCGTCTCAAGCGTGTTGTCGTTACTATCCATTGTAGCTTAGAAGAAACAGAAGAAACTGTGTTTCCACGCAGATCCACTTTTTTGTAGGTAGCCGTGTTGGGACGATGCCTTTTTACTATTCTGCCCTCACTAGGGTGTGAAGCTGGTTTCTAGCTTGGCAGATAGCTAACAGGTCCACAATAAACATCCAGGAGTCAGCGGATACGTTTTAGATGTTTACTGTTGAAGCACTGTAAAACTGGTACAGAAACAAAAATAAAATATTACATTTCTGTTGTAATTGCATTTTCTTTACAACATCAAACATTAAGCCATGCACTACAATGTATATAACACATAAACACAAGCTTATCCAAACCCTTTCACAGGTTATTAGGCCCACGGATTTAGCGATTAGCTTAATGCTAACATTACATGGGAAATCCCATAGACGGGCTAACGTGTTAGCATCGCGGCCGTTTTTCCTCACAAAAGAAAGTTTCTCACACAAAACTCTAAACTGCTACACAAAACTATCGCGGGAAAGCTTACACAACAGATAGCAACTACTTACAGGCATGTGCTCTCTCAGGCTCAGCAAGAAAAAGTGAACAAAAAGTGGAACAGACAACAGTTTGGATAAAGGACTGTTTTTCACTGGTGAGGTACTACGGCAAGTCTGCTGGTACAAAAAACACACACCCAAATTATCATGCCTGCCTTAAAGGGGCAGCACAATACCATTTGTTACTTTTCAAATTCTATATTTATTAAGTTATGCAGGCTTGTTTGCACAACAAGGCTAAATAATTATATAAACTTTTCAGAATCTAAATAGTGGACTTTGGTAGAATTAAAAAATACGTGTAGTGCAGGTCTATGATGATTTTCAGTGCTACTATCATCTAGTTCTGATTCTGGTTCTGTCTTGGTTACTGTTGTAGTCCTGTTTTAATTCCGGATCAGTTCTGGGTCTGGTTGAATTGGGGTTTAGTCCCTGTGTCTTGATACAGCCCGACTTTGTTCTGCCTTGCTGCTTAATTAAAAAACTAGTTTAAGGTGTCCTGCATATGTATATAGAAGTAATATATATATATATATATGAAGTCATTCTTTTTTGAACAAAACTCAAAACAGAGCCTAATAATCTTTCAGTCATTTCTACCCTCACTTAATTTCCTTTCGCTGCTCAGCTCTCACACAGTGGCTCAGTTATGCTCCAATCCCTCCATATTGTGGCCAATCACATGCGAGGATATAGGATAATATCATTATGTGAAAAACAGAGAGGGTGAGAGACGCGACAGTCAAGTGGAGCATGCGTCTGTCCTCTCAGTAAGTGAGTGAGACAGTAGACAGCGGTGAGGAGGGCTGTGCGAAAGCAAAAACACATAAATATGCCTGACACCCGTAAACGAAGCAGCATCTGGCTGCAGTTTAAAGACTTTTTTTGTCTCGGTCTTGGTTTTGGTCTTGGTCTCGTCTCGACTCGGTCTCGGTCTTGGTCTCGTCTCAACTTGGTCTTGGTCTTGGTCTTGCCTTGGTCTCGATACCCTCTGGTCTTGGTCTTGTCTTGGTCTCGGATTAGGCGGTCTTGACTACAAGTCTAGGCACCAGGAGTCCATGTCTGTTGGTGTAACAGTAGTTCGTGTTTAGAATAAAAAATCCCATGTCACTGATTTGATAGGGGCAATAGTGTGCCTAAAGTGTTGTATAACTTTGCTGGGGGGTCACATATAAAATTCAGTGATTTTTGAGATAAGGGACAAAACATGTCCGCCAGATAAAACCCAATTTTTGGGGTTAAAAATATGAATACAAGTGTTAACCCAACTGACTAAAAGACAAACCAAGGCAATGTTTATACAACAAAAGTATGATTTTGCATTTTTTATACATACATATTTATTTTAAAGGGTACAATACGTTACCAGTACCTTAAAAATCCATTGTCCAGAAGCAGGTGTGATAATATTAAAATACAGAAAAAAATTAAAAGTAATGTAAAATTAAACATCATGGGTCTTGTCACTAAGTATTCAAGTCAATACCTTATATAATATCAAAATATGATATTGAAAAATTATTTTTACACATTTTTTAAGTGATTAAAATCATGTCCAGAGTTTTTGTCAATACCATCAGATTTCTTTAAAAGTAGGAAAAAATCAGGAATTATTGTGGGTAGCTTACACTCTGAGGACCCCTTTACCACTTCCTAGGGGAAACACATGCCCTCAGGTCACTGCTGTGATAATTTTTTTTAATTTTTTTAATTTTCATTTATGGCATACCTTTCTGATAAAACTCTGTGTCACAACCATAGTGCGTCAACACCAAAGTCGATGTAATGCAAGATTTAATTTTTTTTCTTTCTTTTTTTTTTGTAAAAAGAGCTTCATTTAAGTAGATTGTAGAGGCCATAAGCTGATGAAAAACAAGATGGCTTCTGTCAGAAAAACATATGTTATGAGAGAAAGTAGGGTATTTTATCAGCACCATCAGGATTTTTGTCTGACGGTGTTGACCCTTTTTCTAATGGTTTTGACAGATGCCACAAAAGTGTGCTATTCATCATATTACTTCCTGTGTATTTTACTGATATTTCTGCTTTACAGATGTGTCAAAGATTATCAAATTTGCCTTATCTTGAATCTCATTGTTTATGTATACATTATTAATCCCATAGGAAAAAGCTTAGTCCTATGCATTTAACCCATTCACTAAGTGATGCAGTGGGCAGCTACAAATCCAGGATAGCCGCTGTTCGTTGGATTTGAACGCCCAACCTTCCGATCATGTGGCATCTACTGAGCCATCTCTGCCCCGAGAGCTGGTCTTTAAGTGATGATGTATGAATCCTGCTTCCAGGCCCAAACTACTCTGTGTTTATTAAGCCTGCTGTGCTGTTAAAATGTTTCAATGCTTTTTTTTATCTTGTTCTGTTTAATCTGAACAAGCCCCTAAAAACAGTCAGTGATCCCTGTTGGCCTAACCATCAGAAATCCTTGCATTAACTTTTATCAAGTGGAAAAAAGTTAGTGTTCATCCTCCAGCTTCACTGTGTTTATGTTTTGCTAACATAGCTGTGTCACTAGCGATCACGTAGCACATCATTATATACCAGTTAGTTCATCTTCAGTAACCCTACAAAAATCACTGCTGTTTAGTTTTCTGTCTTCATTTATGTTAGAATGTAGGTGGAAACCAGCGAGCTAACTTCTAACTCAGCCACACTGATCATTTTATTAAAGATGAAAGAATTTAGACAGTTTGTAACTCTCAGTGATGCCGCAGAGTTCCTTTGACTTTGGGATCTGCAGCGGAGTTTGGACCTAGAAACGGCTAATGACATCAGACTTAAAGACCGGATAGCATTTCTATTGCTTAATACATAATTGTGTTGTGAATATTCATCCTTAATCTGTATACATGCATATGGTTAAGAAAAATTGTAGTAATTACAAAATGGTACATTTCAGGCTAGAATGGCAAAGGGGAACCTGTCAGTAGAGGAATGAAAGAGAAGGAACAGGGAGGATCAAAAAAGGAGAAAAAAATAACAGCCACCCTAAGTTGAAGAAAGAGTTTCTCATAAAGGAAAGGGAAAGATCTAGAAAGAGAGTGAAAGAGGGAAAAATAAAGAACATTGGTGATCTGAAAGAAAGAGAAAAAAGGCAGAAGAGAAGGTTTGCTAATGTGCAAAAACAGAATTGTTATGATGTGTCTTGTGTTATTACATAAGTTGTTAAGGTGTAATGGTCATCTTGAAAGAAATAAAAACTTGTTTTCTACTAGTGTGTCACCACCGTCAGATTTGTGTCACCACCTTGTCAACTCCATAATATGGAGTTTTTGTTTATCTTTCTCTTTTGAAGAGCCATTTCTTTCCTCCCTCATGATCTTGTTATGCTAAGTAAGCGGACTCTATGGCAGAACACACAGAAACGCAGAAAATGCAGGAAGTGCTTTTTATTTACAGTGTCCAACTTATTTACACGGGATGGAATATGTACACCGACAAATAAACGGAGGGAAACCAGAGAAGGGAGCTGACACGCATTCTGAGGGAAAGGGGTAACCCGCACACACAGGGTGGATCTATGGAAAAAGGAAAAACGTAACTTTAGGGAAGGATGCCAATCAACCGGTAAGAAACGGCAATAAACATGGGGAGAGTTGGAGAGCTCACTTGTCACACTGGCGGTACAGACTCGGGCGAGGATTCCCGGGAAGTAGAAGAAATGCTGAGATCTCTCTCCATAGAAATCCCGGAAATGCGGCTTCACAAACAGCTGACAGGTAAGCGGGTGGTAGATCCAGCTGAGGATACAGGACAACAGGAAAGTAAACGAAATCCAAGACATAGGTTGGCCGAACGCACACCGCAGAGAATTAATAAACAAATTACCACTCGGGGAGGTGGCAATACTCCGACACCAGACGTCTGTCGCGCTGCTCCTAAATAACGCTCCATCAAATGACGTCTGATGTACCGCCGGTGTGTCAGCATCCCGTGACACACCACCCCGCCTACCTGTGCTGAAAACAGAAGCAGACCCCGTGACACCACACCAGAGGAACCCCACCAATTCCTAATAGTTCTTCCAATAAAAATACGCAATTTTCTCAATAAATGTGTAATTTGCATGCTGCTAAATATAATTGTTTCTTATAGAGATTAAATACAAGCTTCTGAAAATATGTATGACTGTAACTCTAATAAAAGCCAAACAATCTTACTTTAAAACATGGTATAATTCATTTGAAAACATATGTGCATAAACAGTAGAACAGAGAAGCTGCTAATAGTCAAAATAGCTGAAACAACTCAATTTAAAATATATATTTTTGCATTTCTTTGTGTCTGACGGTGTTGACAAAAACCTTGCACTTCTCCAGCAAAAACATAAATTATTAAAAAATGTTACACCTGGGAGATTGTACCAAAACATGGTGAGACAGCCAAAACTTTGTGTAACAATTATATGTAAATATGTTAAAATATATTTTAGAAAATTAAAATCAGTTTTGTCCTTAATATCAGGAATCACTGAACTATGAATTGTGATTTTAAATGGTTTAAAAGCATGTAGAATAGGATATGTAGGCAAGTATATTTCTCCTCTTTTTATTAAGTAGCTAAGACAAAAAAACAAAACAAAAAAAAACAGGGCAGGGTTCAGTGGTTGAATCATCCATCCCCACCAATGCCAAAACCAAATCTGCGCCCTTGGCCCTTCTGACTTTGTTTCCTCTGACACAGAGGAGCTTAATTCCTGGTTTTATTCTTGCTGTCAAAAAATCATGGACTCTGTGGCTCCTTTAAAACCCAGGCAGCCCAAGACTAAACCTGAGCCTTGGTTTAATGAGAGCAGTCGTGCTGTTAAGAGGGAATGTCGTCAAGCAGAACGGAGATGGAAAGAGGATAAACCGCATGTATCATTTCAAATTCTAAAAGACTGCTGGCATCGCTACCAGAACACTGTTAAAGAGGCAAAAAGGAAATATTTTTCAAATATTATTTCTTCCAACAGTCATAACCCACGTGTGTTATTTTATGCCATTAACTCTGTTCTTAATGTCTGTTTGGAAGTTTCTCCTGATATTTGCAATAATTTTCTGAACTTTTTTATTGAAAAGGTTGTCACCACCAGGGCTCTTATCACATTCCTGAGTCTGACCCCTCTGCCTCTGTCCCTTGCACTGCTGTTTTTACTCAGTTTGAACTTGTGACGCTCTCCACTTTAGAGGATGTGGTTCGCCATATTAAGCCCGCAGGTTGCCCTCGGGATCCTCTCCCTCCACAAAGACATTTTTCCTAGTATAGGGCAGTCTGTCCTTGACATTATTAACAGCAGCCTGTTTTCTGGTGTGGTTCCTGCAAATTTCAAACATGCAGTAGTGCAGCCACTGCTTAAGAAACCTGGCCTTGATCACACAGTATTAGCAAATTATAGGCCTATTTCCAAGCTGCCTTTAAAAATTTGTTTTTTGTCAACTGAAGTATTTTCTAGATGAAAACAGTATCCATCCTTAGAAGGCATGGGATCTCTTTTCATTGTTACGCTGATGACTGCCAAATTTATTTGCCACTAAAGCAGAAGGATGCCCTCTTCATAAAACCTCTCTTGGCATTTCTAGATAACAGTAAAACCTGGTTGGCCTTAAATGTATTATTATTATTTTAAATAATAATATTTTAAACCTGTTATTACTGACAGCCAAATTAGAGCAGTGAAGTCCATTTTTTATCATGTAAGGTGACTGGCAGCAGTGAAATCTTTTCTTTCTGGGCAGCACACTGATCCATGCTTTTATTTTATCCTGTCTTTACGACTGTAACTCCCTTTATGTGAGGGTCAGGCAGTTGTTGCTTTCACGTCTGCAGCTGGTTCAAAATGCCGCTGCATAAAATGCATCATCACATAGTCACCAGTTAACAATATACACCTGAGGCACCTGAGGCTACCTGAGTCTATCCTGTTGATTAGCACACACGTATGATCTTTCTTTCACGTTTTCTGACTCGATGACTTTAGGATTTTAAGTTGTTTAAGTTAAAACTTCAAAATAACTGCCTGTGGGCATTTCCAAATGGACTTTAGTTCAACTAATGTGTTTCTCAAAACGTTCAACTGTTTAATTTCTTTCTCAGAATTTTATTGTGTTTGTCCTTCAATCGCTCCTCAGTAACAGAACATATGGCAGTGTACTTTTCTGGTCCCAGTGTGCTCATGTGGTATGTCATCACGTAGTCTACTAACACAACTCACCTTCAGGAAGTATCCAATCCGATTATATGAATAACACCTACATTGCAGACTGCATGATTATTCGATTGATTGGTTATTCTTCATGTAACTGTTGCTTTTTTGTGTCTGTTTTGAACCATCATGTTATATAATAATGTTAATAAAGGTACTCACGCATATAAAATATTCTAATATACTAATAATAAGCATTTGTATTTTTCTACATTTACATGTATTTTTAAAAAATGTTTGTAAACATGAGTCTAACTCACAATAAACACATGCATATGAAAACACATGCTTTGGATTTTATCTGAACTGCCTGCCCCGCTCTGTGGGCTCCAAGCCTCGGCTGACTGCTGAAAGTGTCAGAGTGGGAAACACATGGAGAGCAGCTGCTCAGGTTTGTTTAAACTAAGGTTCAAACTAAAGCTTAGTAGATTTATTCTGGACTTCCTGTTATGGCAGCTGCCATGTACTATAATAAGTATTCTGTGAGTATTGGACAGTCAGCTTATTCAGAGAAAGTGCAGCAAGTGTTAAATGTGAAAGTTCATGACGGCACGATTAGAAAAAGACTGAACAAGTTTGGTATCTTCTCTCTTAAAGAACACGACTTAGGTTTGCAAAGCTGCACCTGACAAATCACAAGACTTCTGGTACAACAAAACGACCTTACGAGACCTGGAATTCCTGTTTCTACAGACGCTGGATAACAAAGTTGAAGGGAGACTGCTCATAAACATACGGGCAGCTACTTTAATACGCCACAAATGTACTGCGCCTGAGATGGCAGCCAAAAAATGTTGTCATGAAAAATGTCCCATGTTGTACTCGAAGTCATGACCTTGAACACAAGGTAAGGTCAGGGGCGGGACAGGAAGAGATGAGAGAAGCCAAGCTAGTGGAAGTTTACCACCAGAAATAGTGTTTTGGAAAGTAGAAGCATGCAGCACACAAACATGAACGGTCGTTGTCTTTGCTTAAGGAATCCCGGAGAGTGACTGTCTTTTAAAAGATTGAATTCATTTCAGCAGTTGAAATTACAAGTTAAGACACGCTGGACCTCGATGTGAACCAGCTGTCTGCTTCACACAAAGGATGACCCTGTGAGCAGGCAATACAGTTTTATACCAAAACAAAAACAAGTATTATTATGACTGTCTCCTCTTGGGAATGACGCAGCTGGTCCTGCAGTCAGCTGATTGGATCTTCTCCTGCACTTCATCCACCACTGATCTCGTCTGCAGCTGCTCCTTTTCCTGGAAAAAGAAAGGAAAACACCTCGCTCCCTGTCATCCAGCCTGTTGTTTCTACTTATTTTCCAAGTCCGGGACGTTCTGGCCCAGAAAAATATCCCCCTGACTCTAACCAGTTATGATGTGTGCAAATCCCTCTGCAGCTCAACATGTCAGTCTCAATAATTCAGTTTAATCATAGCTCTGAATGGACTTTTGACCCTCATTACACAGTGCCAACTCTTAACAACTACAATTCCAATGTTTATAGAACTCACACAAAAACAGCTTTATTTAACCATTTTATTCCTAACAACCTACAAAAATGTGTGAGACTAGCTAGTCAGAAAAGAAGAAGAAAAACAGCCAACGAGAACATTTACTGTTTTAAAAAAGAAAAAGTGATGCAGAGTTCAGTTCAGCTTTATTTATATTGATCCGCGTCACAACAACAGTTGTCTGAAAAAGCTTCACCCAGAGCCGACAGTATTAGAGACATGAGGCAGAAGGACAGCTTATCTGAAGCCCACATCATTTTTTGGACACCACGCAGACAGCCAGCAATTTAAGGAGAACATGTGTCTAAATATGTCACTGCTGGTCTGATTGGGGAGGGGACCAGAGAAAAATACATTGTTGTTACACACTGATTTAATAAAAAAAACAGACGGCGTCTTGAAAGAGATGAGGAAAAAACATTACCACACATTACATTTGTTTTTTACTTTGATCTGAGTCTTTACAGAAGAAGAGTCAAGTTTACTGACAGGAAGATGAAGGAGGATCTCATCTCGTATCACTGTGAGGCTCCGCCTACAACCTGGACGAGCGTTCCCTCAGTGTCTCCATCCCGCACATGTTCCTGGATCAGGTCTGCAGCACACTGCGTTGATGAGATGAAGCTCACCTGTTCACATGACACCTGTAGGAAACAGGACTCACCTGTTGAAATCTTTGAAGTGTCCATTTTATTCATTTACAGACCAAATTTGACCCAACAATCACCTAAAATAAGGTCTGAAACCTTAAAGGCTAAATCCAGGGGAACACTGGAAGTAAACAGTCCATAGAATAATCACTGAAGTGTTTCAGCATTTCAGCTGAAATGTTTGAATTGTTCATTTTTGTAAATCACCTCAAATAAAATCAGTGAATCAGCAGCAGTGAAATCATCACTGATGATGAAATGACACCATCACAAAGCAATCATTTGTGCTTAAAAGCCCACTAACAAAGAGAAGAAGAGAACCTGGCTGTTAATCCTGAATATTTCATCCAGTTTGGCTTTGTCCACCCCTCCTGATTCACCAAACACCTGCAAACACAACAACAACATCATAACAAGTTTATAACCACATTAAGAATAATACCAGCAATAGTTATAATTAGTGTGAATGCTTGTAAAAGCATTCACAGTATTGTTGTTGTAATCTTTATTCTATTTTATTATTAGTGTGAATGCTTGTAAAGCATTCACAGTATTGTTGTTGTAATCTTTATTATTATTAGTGTGAATGCTTGTAAAAGCATTCACAGTATTGTTCTCCTAATCTTTATTAGTGTGAATGCTTGAAAAGCATTCACAGTATTGTTGTTGTAATCTTTCTTATTAGTGTGAATGCTTGTAAAAGCATTCACAGTATTGTTCTTCTGTTTCTTTATTATTATTTTTCACTATCTATTCCGTACGTTTTTGGACGCTAACTCCTTCAAAACCGTTCAACTTAGAAAAACCATTCAAACACCGTTAGATTCCTCTTCTTTTGGACATGACTGCTTCTACTTTTCTCATTTATAACATTTATATTTTTAAAATTATTCAACTTTTTTCAGCAAAAATTTCCCATGTATTTCAATGGGGAGACCCTTCAAATTCTCCTTCAACTTAGTCCTCTTAAAACTGTATCTACTTTCATATACATTGACGTAGAGCCACCATTCAATCTTTAAAACGAAGACAAGACATTCAACTATTCAACTTGTATTTATCTTTTCAATATCTATTATACTTTTTCTTCAGTTCCAGTTTAAGTTTCATGATGTTTTTTCAGCCGTTTCAGAGTTTATAATGGGTGTGTATGGGATGGAATGTTGGGGCTAGAGTGAGACAGCTCAACTGCTAGAGTGAAAGGAGCAAAAAAATTCATCTTAAAATATTTTTTAAAACTGCTGCTGTGTCCACGGTGTTTGGTCTACAGGTATGATTTTACCCTCAAAACGTAGCCATCGCTGTCCTCTTTCATCCAATGTGTTTACTATTGTACTAGGTGTTACGGTTCTTTCATAAATGTCACCCATGCACAGCCTCCTCCCTCCAACTCCTCCATAGACTCTAATGTTAAAATGGCTCAGAAGGTTCGTTTGAAAATCAGAGGAGCATGGTGTTTTTACACTGTCACCACGTCCATATAATAAACTCCACAGGCATGAAAACTGAGAATTAGGTAGACTGGACATTGCTGCCGCTCACGGTGACAGAATTTCGTCAATAGGACCTGTACTTTTCATTTGGGAGCGATTTGTTTCGGCCTGACTTTTCTGTTCATTTTAAGCAGCAAAAGTGAGGTGCATGTCTGTGTGCGTGTGTACTGAGCCATTGGGTGCAGTCACTATAGCAACCAGGCTCACACCTGCCTGCCTAACGAGCTCTCTCTCACTGTGCCAAGATTAATCTGAAACACTTCTCTTTCAACTGCTGCTGTGTCCACAGTGTTTGCTCTACAGCCATCATTTTACCCTCAAAACGAAGCCATCGTTGTTCTCTTTCCAACAGCATGTCTTTCAAAGCTCAGAGATGTAAACCTTTAAAAGTGTGTAGATCCAAGTGGAGGGATTACACTTTAGTCATTCAGTGATTCAAAGAATATGAACTTTTAATATTCATTCAGATGTTTTCTGACTCTAAATTTTCTGTTCTCATTTCTTATGTTTTTCTAATTTGCAATTAAAATATTTTCAGCTTTTTTCCAATTTCTTCTCTGTGGTTGTCAGCTTTTAGCAGTTCAGCACTTTTGTTTTCAAGTGCAAATTTCTGTATTTTTCATCTCTTTTAACATTTTTAACTTAAAATTCAACAATTAATTCATTTCAGTGCATACATTCAGATTCAAGCATTCACACTGCAGTTTCTTCAGAAAATGCACTTTCTAGTTAGTGTGAATGCTTGAAAAGCATTCACAGTATAGTTGTTGTAATCTTTATTATTATTATTATTATTATTAGTGTGAATGCTTGTAAAAGCATTCACAGTATTGTTCTTCTAATCTTTATTCTTCTATTTTATTATTATTTTTATATATTCCGTACGTTTTTTGTACTCTATCTCCTTTAAAACCGTTCAACTTAGAAAAACCATTCAAACACCGTTAGATTCCTCTTCTTTAGGACATGACTGCTTGTATTTTTCTCATTTATAACATTTATATTTTTAATTTTATTCAACTTTTTTCAACAAAAATTTCCCATGTATTTCAATGGGGAGACCCTTCAAATTCTCCTTCAACTTACTCGTCTTTAAACTGTATCTACTTCCACATACATTGACGTAGAGCCACCATTCAAACTTTAAAACGAAGACAAGACATTCAACTATTCAACTTGTATTTATCTTTTCAATATCTATTATACTTTTTCTTCAGTTCCAGTTTAAGTTTCATGATGTTTTTTCAGCCGTTTCAGAGTTTATAATGGGTGTGTATGGGACGGAATGTTGGGGCTAGAGTGAGACAGCTCAACTGCTAGAGTGGCAGTAGGTCGAAAATTAATCTTAAAATATTTTATTAAAACTGCTGCTGTGTCCGCAGCGTTTGCTCTACAGGTATGATTTTACCCTCAAAACGTAGCCATCGCTGTCCTCTTTCACCCAATGTGTTTATTATTGTACTAGGTGTTATGGTTCTGTCATAAATGTCACCAATGCGCAGCCTCCTCCCTCCAACTCCTCCATAGACTCTAATGTTAAAATGGCTCAGAAAGGTCGTTTGAAAACCAGAAGAGCAGGCTGTCTTTACACTGTCACCACGTCCATATAATAAACTCCACAGGCATGAAAACTGAGAATTTGGTAGACTGGACATTGCTGCCGCTCACGGTGAAAGATTTATGTCAATACGACCTGTACTTTTCATTTGGGAAGGATTTGTTTCGGGCTGACTTTTCTGTTCATTTTAAGCAGCAAAAGTGAGGTGCATGTCTGTGTGCGTGTGTATGGAGCCACTGGGTGCAGTCACTATAGCAACCAGGCTCACACCTGCCTGCCTAACGAGCTCTCTCTCACTGTGCCAAGATTCATCTTAAACACTTCTCTTTAAACTGCTGCTGTGTCCACAGTGTTTGGTCTATAGCCATCATTTTACCCTCAAAATGTCACCACCGTTCTTCTCTTTCCAACACCATGTCTTTCAAAGCTCAGACATTTAAACTTTTTAAACTGTGTGGATTCAAGTGGAGGGATCACATTTTAGTCATTCAGTGATTCAAAGAATATGAACTTTTAATATTCATTCAGATGTTTTCTGACTCTAAATAATCTTTTCTCATTTCTTAGGTTTTTCTCATTTACATTTAAAACATTTTCAGCTCTTTTCCAACTTCTTCTCTGTGGATGTCAGCTTTTAGCAGTTCAGCACTTTTGTTTTCAGGTGCAAATTTCTGTATTTTTCATCCCATTCAAAATTTTTAACTTAAATTCAGCAATTAATTCATTTCAGTGCATACATTCAGATTCAAGCATTCACACTGCAGTTTCTTCAGAAAATGCACTTTCTAGTTAGTGTGAATGCTTGTAAAAGCATTCACAGTATTGTTCATCTAATCTTTATTATTAGTGTGAATGCTTGTAAAAGCATTCACAGTATTGTTCTTCTAATCTTTATTATTATTATTATATATTCCGTACGTTTTTGTGCACCTAACTCCTTCAAAACCGTTCAACTTAGAAAAACCATTCAAACACCGTTAGATTCCTCTTCTTTTGGACATGACTGCTTCTACTTTTCTCATTTATAACATTTATATTTTTAAAATTATTCAACTTTTTTCAACAAAAATTTCCCATGTATTTCAATGGGGAGACCCTTCAAATTCTCCTTCAACTTAGTCCTCTTAAAACTGTATCTACTTTCATATACATTGACGTAGAGCCACCATTCAAACTTTAAAACGAAGACAAGACATTCAACTATTCAACTTGTATTTATCTTTTCAATATCTATTATACTTTTTCTTCAGTTCCAGTTTAAGTTTCATGATGTTTTTTCAGCCGTTTCAGAGTTTATAATGGGTGTGTATGGGACGGAATGTTGGGGCTAGAGTGAGACAGCTCAACTGCTAGAGTGAGAGGAGCAAAAAAATTAATCTTAAAATCTTTTTTAAAACTGCTGCTGTGTCCACGGTGTTTGGTCTACAGGTATGATTTTACCCTCAAAACGTAGCCATCGCTGTCCTCTTTCATCCAATGTGTTTACTATTGTACTAGGTGTTATGGTTCTTTCATAAATGTCACCCATGCACAGCCTCCTCCCTCCAACTCCTCCATAGACTCTAATGTTAAAATGGCTCAGAAGGTTCGTTTGAAAACCAGAAGTACAGGCTGTCTTTACACTGTCACCACGTCCATATAATAAACTCCACAAGCATGAAAACTGAGAATTAGGTAGACTGGACATTGCTGTCGCTCACGGTGAAAGAATTTTGTCAATAGGACCTGTACTTTTCATTTGGGAGCGATTTGTTTCGACCTGACTTTTCTGTTCATTTTAAGCAGCAAAAGTGAGGTGCATGTCTGTGCGCGTGTGTATGGAGCCAGTGGGTGCAGTCACTATAGCAACCAGGCTCACACCTGCCTGCCTGCCTAACGAGCTCTCTCTCACTCTGCCAATATTCATCTTAAACACTTCTCTTTCAACTGCTGCTGTGTCCACAGTGTTTGCTCTACAGCCATCATTTTACCCTCAAAACGAAGCCATCGTTGTTCTCTTTCCAACAGCATGTCTTTCAAAGCTCAGAGATGTAAACCTTTAAAAGTGTGTGGATCCAAGTGGAGGGATTACACTTTAGTCATTCAGTGATTCAAAGAATATGAACTTTTAATATTCATTCAGATGTTTTCTGACTCTAAATTTTCTGTTCTCATTTCTTAGGTTTTCCAAATTTTAATTTAAAAATTTTCAGCTATTTTCCAACTTCTTTTGTGTGAACATCAGCTTTCAAAAGTTCTGCACTTTTGTTTTCAGGTTAAAAACTCTGTATTTTCCAGCTCATTCAACATTTTTATTTTTAACTTAAAATTCAGCAATTAATTGATTTCAGTGCATACATTCAGATTCAAGCATTCACACTGCAGTTTCTTCAGAAAATGCACTTTCTAGTTATTATATTTTATTCTTCCGTACGTTTTTTGTACTGTATCTCCTTCAAAACCGTTCAACTTAGAAAAACCATTCAAACACCATTAGATTCCTCTTCTTTTGGACATGACTGCTTCTATTTTTCTCATTTTTAACATTTATATTTTTAATTTTATTTAACTTTTTTCAACAAAAAATTCCCATGTATTTCAATGGGGAGACCCTTCAAATCCTCATTCAACTTACTCATTTTTAAACTGTATCTACTTCCACATACGTTGACATAGAGCCACCATTCAAACTTTAAAACGAAGACAAAACATTCAACTATTCAATTTGTATTTATCTTTTCAATATCTCTTATACTTTTTCTTCAGTTCCAGTTTAAGTTTCATGATGTTTTTTCACCCATTTCAGAGTTTATAATGGGTGTGTATGGGACGGAATGTTGGGGCTAGAGTGAGACAGCTCAACTGCTAGAGTGAGAGGAGCAAAAAAATAAATCTTAAAATATTTTTTAAAACTGCTGCTGTGTCCACGGTGTTTGGTCTACAGGTATGATTTTACCCTCAAAACGTAGCCATCGCTGTCCTCTTTCATCCAATGTGTTTACTATTGTCCTAGGTGTTATGGTTCTTTCATAAATGTCACCAAAGCACAGCCTCCTCCCTCCAACTCCTCCATAGACTCTAATGTTAAAATGGCTCAGAAGGTTCGTTTGAAAATCAGAAGAGCATGGTGTTTTTACACTGTCACCACGTCCATATAATAAACTCCTCAGGCATGAAAACTGAGAATTAGGTAGACTGGACATTGCTGCCGCTCACGGTGAAAGAATTTCGTCAATAGGACCTGTACTTTTCATTTGGGAAGGATTTGTTTGGGCCTGACTTTTCTGTTCATTTTAAGCAGCAAAAGTGAGGTGCATGTCTGTGCGTGTGTATGGAGCCATTGGGTGCAGTCACTATAGCAACCAGGCTCACACCTGCCTGCCTAATGAGCTCTCTCTCTCTCACTGTGCCAAGATTCATCTTAAACACTTCTCTTTCAACTGCTGCTGTGTCCACAGTGTTTGCTCTACAGCCATCATTTTACCCTCAAAACGTCGCCATCGTTCTTCTCTTTCCAACACTGTGTCTTTCAAAGCTCAGAGATGTAAAGCTTTAAAACTGTGTGGATCCAAGTGGAGGGATCACATTTTAGTCATTCAGTGATTCAAAGAATATGAACTTTTAATATTCATTCAGATGTTTTCTGATTCTAAATGGTCTTCTCTCATTACTTAGGTTTTTCTAATTTACATTTAAAACATTTTCAGCTATTTTCCAACTTCTTCTCTGTGCTTGTCAGCTTTTAGCAGTTCAGCACTTTTGTTTTCAGGTGCAAATTTCTGTATTTTTCATCTCATTCAACATTTTTAACTTAAAATTCAGCAATTGATTCTTTTCAGTGCATACATTCAGATTCAAGCATTCACACTGCAGTTTCTTCAGAAAATGCACTTTCTAGTTATTATTATTATTATATTTTATTATATATTCCGTACGTTTTTTGTAGTCTATCTCCTTCAAAACCGTTCAACTTAGAAAAACCATTCAAACACCGTTAGATTCCTCTTCTTTTGGACATGACTGCTTCTATTTTTCTCATTTTTAACATTTATATTTTTAATTTTATTCAACTTTTTTCAACAAAAATTTCCCATGTATTTCAATGGGAGACCCTTCAAATTCTCCTTCAACTTACTCATTTTCAAACTGTATCTGCTTCCATATACGTTGACATAGAGCCACCATTCAAACTTTAAAACGAAGACAAAACATTCAACTATTCAATTTGTATTTATCTTTTCAATATCTGTTATACTTTTTCTTCAGTTCCAGTTTAAGTTTCATGATGTTTTTTCACCCATTTCAGAGTTTATAATGGGTGTGTATGGGACGGAATGTTGGGGCTAGAGTGAGACAGCTCAACTGCTAGAGTGAGAGGAGCAAAAAAATTAATCTGAAAATATTTTTTAAACTGCTGCTGTGTCCACGGTGTTTGGTCTACAGGTATGATTTTACGCTCAAAACGTAGCCATCGCTGTCCTCTTTCATCCAATGTGTTTACTATTGTACTAGGTGTTATGGTTCTTTCATAAATGTCACCAAAGCACAGCCTCCTCCCTCCAACTCCTCCATAGACTCTAATGTTAAAATGGCTCAGAAGGTTCGTTTGAAAATCAGAAGAGCATGGTGTTTTTACACTGTCACCACGTCCATATAATAAACTCCACAGGCATGAAAACTGAGAATTAGGTAGACTGGACATTGCTGCCGCTCACGGTGAAAGAATTTCGTCAATAGGACCTGTACTTTTCATTTGGGAAGGATTTGTTTGGGCCTGACTTTTCTGTTCATTTTAAGCAGCAAAAGTGAGGTGCATGTCTGTGCGTGTGTATGGAGCCCTGGCTCAGTCACTATAGCAACCAGGCTCACACCTGCCTGCCTAATGAGCTCTCTCTCTCTCACTGTGCCAAGATTCATCTTAAACACTTCTCTTTCAACTACTGCTGTGTCCACAGTGTTTGCTCTACAGACATCATTTTACCCTCAAAACGTCGCCATCGTTTTCTCTTTCCAACACTGTGTCTTTCAAAGCTCAGAGATGTAAAGCTTTAAAACTGTGTGGATCCAAGTGGAGGGATCACATTTTAGTCATTCAGTCATTCAAAGAATATGAACTTTTAATATTCATTCAGATGTTTTCTGACTCTAAATTTTCTTTTCTCATTACTTAGGTTTTTCTAATTTACATTTAAAACATTTTCAGCTCTTTTCCAACTTCTTCCCTGTGCTTGTCAGCTTTTAGCAGTTCAGCACTTTTGTTTTCAGGTGCAAATTTCTGTATTTTTCATCTCATTCAACATTTTTAACTTAAAATTCAGCAATTAATTCTTTTCAGTGCATATATTCAGATTCAAGCATTCACACTGCAGTTTCTTCAGAAAATGCACTTTCTAGTTATATTTATTATATATTCCGTACGTTTTTTGTACTGTATCTCCTTCAAAACCGTTCAACTTAGAAAAACCATTCAAACACCATTAGATTCCTCTTCTTTTGGACATGACTGCTTCTACTTTTCTCATTTTTAACATTTATATTTTTAATTTTATTCAACTTTTTTCAACAAAAATTTCCCATGTATTTCAATGGGAGACCCTTCAAATCCTCATTCAACTTACTCATTTTCAAACTGTATCTACTTCAACATACGTTGACATAGAGCCACCATTCAAACTTTAAAACGAAGACAAGACATTCAACTATTCAACTTGTATTTATCTTTTCAATATCTGTTATACTTTTCTTCAGTTCCAGTTTAAGTTTCATGATGTTTTTTCAGCCATTTCAGCGTTTATAATGGGTGTGTATGGGACGGAATGTTGGGGCTAGAGTGAGACAGCTCAACTGCTAGAGTGAGAGGAGCGAAAAAATTAATCTTAAAATCTTTTTTAAAACTGCTGCTGTGTCCGCAGCGTTTGCTCTACAGGTATGATTTTACCCTCAAAACGTAGCCATCGCTGTCCTCTTTCATCCAATGTGTTTACTATTGTGCTAGGTGTTATGGTTCTTTCATAAATGTCACCAAAGCACAGCCTCCTCCCTCCAACTCCTCCATAGACTCCAATGTTAAAATGGCTCAGAAAGTTCCTTTGAAAATCAGAAGAGCAGGCTGTCTTTACACTGTCACCACGTCCATATAATAAACTCCACAGGCATGAAAACTGAGAATTAGGTAGACTAGACATTGCTGCCGCTCACGGTGAAAGAATTTTGTCAATACGACTTATACTTTTCATTTGGGAGCGATTTGTTTCGGCCTGACTTTTCTGTTCATTTTAAGCAGCAAAAGTGAGGTGCATGTCTGCGTGTGTATGGGGCCATTGGGTGCAGTCACTATAGCAACCAGGCTCACACCTGCCTGCTTAACGAGCTCTCTCTCTCACTGTGCCAAGATTCATTTTAAACACTTCTCTTTCAACTGCTGCTGTGTCCACAGTGTTTGCCCTACAGCCATCATTTTACCCTCAAAACGTCGCCATCGATGTTCTCTTTCCAACAGCATGTCTTTCAAAGCTCAGAAATATAAACTTTTAAACTGTGTGGATCCAAGTGGAGGGATCACATTTCAGTCATTCAGTGATTCAAAGAATATGAACTTTTAATATTCATTCAGATGTTTTCTGACTCTAAATTTTCTTTTCTCATTTCTTAGGTTTTTCTAATTTACATTTAAAACATTTTCAGCTCTTTTCCAACTACTTCTCTGTGGATGTCAGCTTTTAGCAGTTCAGCTTTTTTGTTTTCAGGTGCAAATTTCTGTATTTTCATCTCATTCAACATTTTTAACTTAAAATTCAGCAATTAATTCATTTCAGTGCATACATTCAGATTCAAGCATTCACACTGCAGTTTCTTCAGAAAATGCACTTTCTAGTTAGTGTGAATGCTTGTAAAAGCATTCACAGTATTGTTCTTCTAATCTTTATTATCTATTTTATATTATCTATTCCGTACGTTTTTTGTACTCCTACTCCTTCAAAACCGTTCAACTTAGAAAAACCATTCAAACACCGTTAGATTCCTCTTCTTTTGGACATGACTGCTTGTATTTTTCTCATTTATAACATTTATATTTTTAAAATTATTCAACTTTTTTCAACAAAAATTTCCCATGTATTTCAATGGGGAGACCCTTCAAATCCTCATTCAACTCACTCCTCTTTAAACTGTATCTACTTCAACATACGTTGACATAGAGCCACCATTCAAACTTTAAAACGAAGACAAGACATTCAACTATTCAACTTGTATTTATCTTTTCAATATCTGTTATACTTTTTCTTCAGTTCCAGTTTAAGTTTCATGATGTTTTTTCAGCCGTTTCAGAGTTTATAATGGGTGTGTATGGGACGGAATGTTGGGGCTAGAGTGAGAAAGCTGAACTGCTAGAGTGAGAGGAGCGAAAAAATTAATCTTAAAATCTTTTTTAAAACTGCTGCTGTGTCCACAGCGTTTGATCTACAGGTATGATTTTACCCTCAAAACGTAGCCATCGCTGTCCTCTTTCATCCAATGTGTTTACTATTGTACTAGGTGTTATGGTTCTTTCATAAATGTCACCAAAGCACAGCCTCCTCCCTCCAACTCCTCCATAGACTCCAATGTTAAAGTGGCTCAGAAAGTTCTTTGAAAATCAGAAGAGCAGGCTGTCTTTACACTGTCACCACATCCATATAATAAACTCCACAGGCATGAAACTGAGAATTAGGTAGACTAGACATTGCTGCCGCTCACGGTGAAAGAATTTTGTCAATACGACATGTACTTTTCATTTGGGAAGGATTTGTTTCGGCCTGACTTTTCTGTTCATTTTAAGCAGCAAAAGTGAGGTGCATGTCTGTGTGCGTGTGTATGGAGCCCCTGGCTCAGTCACTATAGCAACCAGGCTCACACCTGCCTGCCTAACGAGCTCTCTCTCACTCTGCCAAGATTCATCTGAACACTTCTCTTGAACAGCTGCTGTGTCCACAGTGTTTGCTCTACAGCCATCATTTTACCCTCAAAACGAAGCCATCGTTCTTCTCTTTCCAACAGCGTGTCTTTCAAAGCTCAGATATGTAAAGTTTTTAAACTGTGTGGATCCAAGTGGAGGGATCACATTTTAGTCATTCAGTCATTCAAAGAATATGAACTTTTAATATTCATCAGATGTTTTCTGACTCTAAATAGTCTTTTGTCATTTCTTATGTTTTTCTAATTTACATTTAAAACATTTTCAGCTCTTTTCCAACTTCTTCTCTGTGGTTGTCAGCTTTTAGCAGTTCAGCTTTTTTGTTTTCAGGTACAAATTTCTGTATTTTTCATCTCATTCACATTTTTAACTTAAAATTCAGCAATTAATTCATTTCAGTGCATACATTCAGATTCAAGCATTCACACTGCAGTTTCTTCAGAAAATGCATTTTCTAGTTATATTTTATTATATATTCCGTACGTTTTTTGTAGTCTATCTCCTTCAAAACCGTTCAACTTAGAAAAACCATTCAAACACCGTTAGATTCCTCTTCTTTTGGACATGACTGCTTCTATTTTTCTCATTTTAACATTTATATTTTTAATTTTATTCAACTTTTTTCAACAAAAATTTCCCATGTATTTCAATGGGGAGACCCTTCAAATCCTCATTCAACTTACTCATTTTCAAACTGTATCACTTCACATAGTTGACATAGAGCCACCATTCAAACTTTAAAACGAAGACAAGACATTCAACTATTCAACGTATTTATCTTTTCAATATCTATTATACTTTTCTTCAGTTCCAGTTTAGTTTCATGATGTTTTTTCAGCCGTTTCAGAGTTTATAATGGGTGTGTATGGGACGGAATGTTGGGCTAGAGTGAGACAGCCAACTGCTAGAGTGAGAGGAGCAAAAAAATTAATCTTAAAATATTTTTTAAAACTGCT
>NC_031972.2:1342261-1504528 GCF_001858045.2 Oreochromis niloticus | reverse complement strand
CTTATTTTTAACTTATGCTATCTGTTTAAGTTTAGATAGTATTTGTAAAGATATTGACCATATCCTTTTCTGAAAGTGTGGATATAATGGATGGGGTAAGGTACTGGCATGCTACAACTTTATAGTTGTTAAATTCTGGGTACAAGTATACATGCCCATATTGTACATGTTTTTTAATATTATTATTATTTTCATCATCCTACCCAAGTACATGTTCCTTTTAATCAGGTTGTGCTGTTTTAATGACTTTACAATATAATTTACATTGTGCTCCTTAAATTTTTCCTAATTGTATGTTATATTAATCCTATATTTGCGTTTTAATATTTCTAATGTTTGCCTTGCTTTCTGCACTTCCTGGTCTGCCTCTGTCTCGCCTGTATGGCTGCATTTACACCTAAATTTCCCCAACAAAGGATGTTTTAATTCACCACTATTCCAGTGAAACACGAGTCTCCCATCTTCCTGCCACCGGTCTCGAGTTTTTTGTTCACCAAAGCACACACCAACTTCATACTGACGGACATATCACTGCCCTATTCCCGCCTTGTCTGACCGTGTTTTGTGGCTTTGGTTCACTTCACCTCACTCTTCCCCATTCTAGTCATTAAATCAGGCCGTTCTGCAACCATGGCAGCCATTCACTCTATGGTTTTATTCATGGTGTATTTTATCCCTTCACCAAATGCCATTCTCATTTCCCACATTATATTTGCAGTGTTCGTCTATCTATCAATATCTGCGGAGTATGGTTTTGTACCGAGTATCCTATTTTGTAGAGCACAGCATGTAAAGGTTAGCTCAGTTAGCAGGATGCTAGCATGTAGCGCTTAGTGAGACACGCCTCAGACGAGTTGAGCAAAGACCCCGTCTGTGTACTTTATACGTGACCAACTGATTTAAATAAAATTAACGTTTCAAAAGACAAACTAGAAGATAGAACACAATACACTTACCGGAGAACCGCCAGGGTTTGCCGCTGCCATCTTGCCGCTCCTAAATTCAAAACTGCCTCTGCAGACAGGCAGGGGAGGCGCGGAAATTTTCTTTGAGTTAGTCAAACGTTTTCCTCAGTTCGAGTAGATGATAAAATAAAATAAAAATGAATGGGATTTTAAGTAGGACTAGGCGTTCTGTAATGATCTCTATTTAGGAGAAAAACTTAATCACTCACCTCTAAACAGCTCTCTTTTCAGGAGACACACTGCTGGCTAACGGTGTCATGTGATCAAACAGCGTAATTTAATTGGCTGAGAGCCGCTCGACTCGATCTAGTGCTGATTGCTCTGGCTTGGGATAAAAATTCAATGTTATAAATTCAATGTCCAAAAATAGTTGGATTCTGATGATACTATATTTCTTCCATAGTTTGTGGAGGTAAAATACATCTACACATGACTCTGTTTAGGCTCAGCCATTGTTGTGAGTGCGCATGCCAGGGGCAGTGTTGCCAACTTAGCGACTTTGTCACTATATTTAGCGAGTTTTCAGAGCCACTTTGCGACTTTTTTTCTAAAAAGCGACCTGCGACAAATCTGGTGACTTTTTCTGGTGTTACTGGAGACTTATTTATGACAACTTTTTGACGTGAATGCGTGTATCACTCTTCTCAACAAGCAGCAGGTGCTGCCGTGGGCACCTCACCCGTGCCAAAGTGCTCATGGGCGGAGGATAGTCCTCCCCCAGCTGCTATCAGGACAGGAGATGTTCACCCCTATGCGTCCAAACTGCAAATGAATCGCGCATGAGCGAAGCCGCTGCTCCCGCACTGACTGTAACGCAGTCAGTTCTTCTTTTACTGTTATGCTGTTTTGTGGATCACAAGGTTTAAAAATACTTACACACACACACAAAGTAACTCCCCCAGAGTGCCTATTTCGGGTCACTTTTGCCGGTCCAAGCCCAGATGAACGAGTAGGGATGGAATTGTGAGATAAAAAAAAAACAATAATCGCTAAAAGAAATGTAAGTTGTAGTTCTAGATCAATTCTAAATGCATGGACGTTTTTTTTACTCACTTTATGTCTCTTCTTTTTTTCTCTCCTACAATGTGGAGAAATTAGGCGATGGCATCATTTAGCGACTTCTAGAGACTTTAAGGATAGCCAATACCAATTTTCCTAACTGAGGAGTTGGCAACACTGGCCAGGGGCTGCAACACATTTATACAGCCGTATTTCACATATGACTATGAAAGGCGTAAGAGGAAGTAGTTCCTTCCAATTTAGACAATCCGAATGATATAGTTTCTTTCCACTGTGTTCCTGTTAATAAAAAACTGCAATTTACCCTAAAGTACTAAAATATCGATATTTTGATATGAGAATCGATTCTAGAACATAAATTACTGGTATCAGAAGGATCCCCACACCATTACTATCCAATCAGAGAACAGACGGGTTTGGCTGTCGGAGGGGCGCTTTTTTGAACTGCAGGTCCTTGAAGGGTAATACAGTTTGAAGCTGGAGGATCTCTATATAAATATCCGATAGAAGCTAGGTCCCCAAACTTTCAGTAGCTGTTGAAAGGGTAAAGTTGTGATAAATCAGTGGTTAGAAATACCATTATTACTTTAGGATTAGTTTAACACAAAGTCAGGGCTGACCCGGGAACATTGCTGTGAGTCACAGTGCGCAGCATAAAGGTCCTTTCACATCGGCTGCAGCATGTTTTGCTAATGCTAACTAAAAGCCAAGGATCCAGAATTTGTTGCGCTGGCTGCTGAGCTCTGTGGGTTTTTGCGGCAGCTCTACCTGTACTAGATGCACCTGCTCCTTGTCGTTTCTATCTCTGAATTTATGTCCTCTACAAGAGTTTGTTTTTTTTCTTCAAATGTATCACTAATTCATAACAAAGAAAGCTTTGTAACTATCCCCACTGGTGAAGACTATCCGGTCTTTAAGTCTGACGTCACTAGCCGTGTCTGGGCTTAAACTCCGCCGCAGGTCCCGAAGTCAAACGATCACTGTGGCATCACTGAGAGTTGAAAAACTCTCTAAAGTCTTTCATCTGTAATAAAATGATCAGTGTTCTGCTCTACCAGGTGTAACAATTGAGTTTAACATCCAGGCATCCACGAAAACGGAATTTATGACATTTAACGGAGTTAGAAATTAGCAGGAAGTTAGCTCGCTAGCTTCCATCTAAATACAATATAACATGTCCTGACTGAGGGATTTTGGAAACAAATTCAAACGTACAGCTCTGCTATCACTTCCAACATAAATGAAGACAGAAAACTAAACAGCAGTGACGTTTGTAGGGTTACTGAAGTTTGGCTAGCTGGTATATAATGATGTGCTACGTGACCGCTAGCGACACAGCTATGTGAGCATAATATAAACACGCTAACTTTTTTCCACTTGATAAAAGTTAATGTGAGGATTCTCGGTGGTCAGGACCCAATGTAATCGCATGGCGTAAAACTCCGTTTTGCGTAACTATTTTTAAATCCCGGTAGAACTGCAACCACGTAAGCTAGCGCAATAATTTTTTTTGCATATGAAACCGGAGGAGTTGTACTTACATCTTATGCCATCAGCTTGTCCTAGGTCACGGTTTCCTTCCACATATAGCTTTGCAAAAATTGCATAAAAACCACTTGCAGCAACAAAAACATAATATTCCAGAAACACGCTTTGCCGATCCGATCAGCTGTTCGTAACACTTCCTACCTTGGAATAGATCATCAGCGCAAACTATCGCATGTCCGCCATTACCTGCCCGAAACCGGAAGTGACGTCATTTTCGCGGAAATGTAGTTTTTTACCTTCAGGGCCTCATCAGCCTAAACTGGTGTTTTTAACAGTTATGTTTGACTTTATGACTTTCTGAATAGTTTCTGGGATGCTTAGAACTCAAATTGCACTGCTGGAAATAGTTTATTTTGATGCACATGCTGTTTGTTTTTTTTGCAAATTTGCATTATAATATTTATTTTCGTTTTTCCTGCAGTAAATAAAATTGGTGTATTTCAAAAATAAAACTATGAAGACACTCAAAATAACTTTCCTGTGGTGGGAAACTATTTTGTGCAACTTTTTTGTATTTACAGTTTTGAGTGATAAGCCTCTGAAATTTCTCTAACAAGAAATATATGTTAAAAAAACAAAAACGACTTTCAATTTTTTTGTAGTTTATTGCACTTTTTTGCAATTTATGTAATTACTATGCACTTAATGCACCCATATTATTAAAATTTGGGCTATAATGGTTGTATTGATGTATAGCAACTTGAAATGCTCCCAAAAATGGCACTACAGCATGTAAAAATATAATATAAGCTCTGGCGGACTTGGTTCTATGGTAGGGTAGGTCTTAAAGGGTTAAACATGTTAACAACACAAAAGCCATATTAAACGCAGACTACTTTAGGCCTGGAAGCAGGATTCGTCACGTCATTACTTAAAGACCGGATAAAGCAGGGGGTGCCATGTAAAGAAAAACAAAGATGAAATCAATAACAAGGGGTCACGATAAACAAACAAAGATAGAAAAAGGGAAAAGACACGAAAGTCACGAGTAAACTAAGGCTACGTTCACACTGCAGGTCTTAATGCTCAATTCCGATTTTTTGATCAAATCCGATTTGTTTCCCATATGGAAAAGATATATATAAATCTTATAAAGTTTGTATCTGTCTTGTGTGAAACTTGTATGAAAAGCATACAAGAGTGAAAACAGATATAAGATCCCTTGAAAAATCATATAAATGAAACTTGAATGTTTTGGATACTTACTAAAAGAATATATGAAAGTAATGAGAAAGTGGCCACTTTCATGAGTAAATCATATAAGCCTTATATGATTCACTATATGAAGTAGGCCACATCTTATGCAAGTCTTTTATAAGATTTTACTATTTCTTTTCCATGTGGGTTGTGAACCCTCAAAGCGGCCCACATGCGCAAAAGAAGACGTCACACACAACGCGCTCTGTTTAGATCCAGACCAAACACTGTTTGACTGTTTCGGACTTTACGTTTCCCAATTTTGCTTAGTGAGCCTGAGGAAGGCTACACCCAGCCAAAACGTCGCGATAGCCCAACGGCAGAGCACTACAGCCGCTAAGGGTAATTTTTTGAACAAGGGGCACCGACCCCAATCCCATTGATGGACCGTGCACTAGTGATGTGTCGGTCACGAACGAAACGGCTCTTAGAGTCGACTCTTTGAAGTAAACGACGCGGGCTGGCTCCTTATTGGGAGCCGTGGGGTTTTTTTCTTTCTCTCACCCTCTCTCTCGCACTTTTTTTTCGCTCCACTCCGCACGCGAGACTTGTGCTTTGCGCTGGGAAGAGGGGGGAGGGGCGCTAGTTACACTTGCGGTAGCACAGGAACAGAGCAGGAGGGAGAGACAGAGAAAGAGAGCCAGGGACAACAACGTCACATTAGAAAGGTATAGTAATCATCCACAACTATTTTCAGTTGCGCATGATAAAGGATTCAGAAGGTTTATTCATGCAGGCCAATATGACAGAGAATGTATATTTACAGTATATTTACGGCACGTAGAAAACCCCGAAGCACGTAAAAACTCCAAAACACGTACAAAAGACAACAGAAGTGCTCCAGGATGCTAGGCGCAGTGTTGAGCTTTTGTTACCTAGTGGCTACACGAGCCAGGAAGTACCAACGACCAGATTTGGTGTGTGGTAGGAACAGGTAAATGAACATTTTTTTTAATTATTTGAATATATATGAGTGCTTGTGTATGAATACACAAACAATACACATATGCTTTCAATTGTGTAATTTAAGTGATCTAGGTAGCTCTGTTTTGGAAGTTCAGTTAACGCTAGAAATGTGTTTTGGAATTTGTACGTGCTTTGTTTCTAGGGGCCACCGCATATATTTATATTTAAGCATATATAAATAAAACCAATTTTTTTTTACATTAGTAATTCCTTTTCTGCACAATTTTATATTGTCGTTAATAATAAATTAATTAAAGCAACAAAACAACCTGAAGAGCTGGTTGGGAGCCGAAAGAGCCGGTTCTCTAAAAAGAGCCGGAAATCCCATCACTATTCAGTTACTCTGTGACTGAGTACATGTTTACTGTCACGGTGAGACTGAAGTTTCTGTTCATTATTACAGTTTTGATATTTTCTCCTGTGCAGTGCTGCTGGATAAACTGCGCACTGTGGGGACACAAATGGAGGAGCAACAAGACTGATTAGAATCATCCTGAGGAGGAAACAACGCGGAATAAAACCCGAAGATAACTGTCATGATCCGTGGGCGTTGACCCAGCGCTTTAATATTTTAGTTTTCTTCATTATTATATTTTCTACATATTCTGCTTTTTATGTGGGATGCCAACACTACAGAGGTGACAAAGAGGGCACTGCTGCGTCTGCTTCACATCTCCAGCTGCACCACAGCAGAAAAGAAGGCACTTCAGAGGGTTGTCACAGCTGCCCAAGGAACAACAAAGGCAAAAAACATGATCTTTTTAGTGAGCCGAGCCGAAAGAGCCGGTTCTCTAAAAAGAGCCAGAAATCCCATCACTACCGTGCACTTCAGGTTCCGGCAATAGCCGGACCTGGTCCTTACTCAAAACCTGATGCTTTTCCTAACCCTAACTTCCTATCCCCTCCCACTACCTTTCCCTAACCCCAACCCTTTACCTATTCCTAACCCCACCCATGATCCCTTTCCCTAACCTTAACCTTTCCTTTTTTTTAAAAAAAAGCCTTTATTTTCAAAATTCATGGCAAATTCACAGGCAAACGACACATAAAAACTTTACATCAATATACATGGCAATACACATAATAATTTACAATAGATACACAAACACAAAATCCAAATTACCCCCCCCCCCCCAAAAAAAACCCTCAAACATTTTAACATTAATTAAATCTTCAAAAGGTCCCAAGGTAAAGGGCTATTCTTTTTTGTTCTAAAGTTTTCCTCCTTCTCAGGTCTGTAAGAATATTCTTGCACACAGCCACACTATCTATCATTTTTTGCTCGATGACCACTTTGGCTCTCGTTTTCCAAATGTGGATGTTAATGACACACATGATGAGCCAAAAGAGGCGTCTTTTACTGTCGTACATTTTTTCTTTAAACAGACCATATTTTATAGCTTGTATGTTGTTGTCAATTTCAAACCCTACTTTAGTCATTTGCTGTCTGATCTCAACTGTTCTATAACAGGATAACAGTAAATGTTCAAGGGTTTCATCTTCGGCACACCGTGGCATTGGACATTCTTTGGTGGTAACATAACAGCTCCACTGAACCACCGCTCTAACAGAAATCAGCCACACCGTATCTCTCATATTTTCAGAGATTAATTTGTCACGGATATTTTTAACTATTAACGGGTATTGTTCTGCGCCCGCGTCTTTATATTTTATCTGTCCTTCATTATTTTTATTATTAATTATATTATATACTTGTTTTGTGCTTACTTGTGTCCAATAAATGTTAAGGTCTTTCCACTGTTCTGTAGTGTCGCCAAAAAAAAGCTTATAATAAGGTATATTTGATCTAGCCCTACCTTTTAATTTTTTCCATCGTGCTACATTAACTCTAATCAATGGAGCTTCCCTATTAAGAGCGCTAAAAACATTTTTAATAAAAGGAATTCTTAGAGTGATGCGGAGATCTGGAGCCCCCAATCCACCACACTCTTTGCCTGTATACATCAAGGTTCGTTTCGTTACCTCTCGGTTTGTTCCCCATATTAATTTGACACACAATTTGTTTAAAAGTATAAAAGTTTTATGGGGAGGAGGAAAAACCGTGGCAAGGAAAAGAAGTTTCGATACTATATGGGTTTTAACTATATTAACTTGCGCTTTATAGTTAGTATTTTTATTTTCCCATTTGACTACTTCTTCTTTAATTTCACATTCCTTTTTAGACCAGTTTAACAAACAGGGGTCCCCTTTGTTGATCCAAATTCCCAAGACTTTCATTTCGTCATATACTTGTATGTTTATTTCCGGCTTTTGTAATGAGGAACCAAACCACACGCCCTGTTTTTTCTGGGTTCAATTTTGCCCCTGATGCCAATTCGTATTGTTTGAGGTGAGAAAGTAACCTGTCTAACTCGTCCTGGTTCCTAATAATAACTGTAACGTCATCGGCATAAGCCATGGCTGTCACTCTATAGCCATCATTAAAACAGTATCCTTTAATATTAGGGTCATTATTGATTAGTTTCAATAAAGGATTGATGGCTAAAACATACAAAGCAGCGCTTAGTGGGCATCCCTGTTTCACTCCACACGAAGCATGGAATTGTTCGGTCAAACTTCCATTTACCTTGACTTGTATGATGGATTTCTTGTATAACAATTTTACCATTGCAATGAAACTGTCCGGCATCCCATAGGCTTTCATAACTGCCCATATATATGAATGGGAGAGATAATCAAAGGCCTTCTTTTGATCTAAACCAAGAATAAAAAATTCAGAGTCTCTTCTGGAGTATATTACCTCTCTCAGAGTGCACAGATTATCCCACATCTGGCGACCCTTTATAGCACATGTCTGTTCCTTCACAACAATTTTATCTAATATATCTTCTAATCTGTTCATTATTATCTTAGCTAATATTTTGTAATCAATGTTCATTATTGTTAATTGTCTATAATTATTTATATCACTTTTATCACCTTTTTTATATAATAAACACATCAAACCAAAATAAAAAGAATCACATAATACTCCCTTTTCAAGACCTGAATTCAATGCTGAGGTTAAAAGTTCGTTTACTTCCTCTATACCCAACTTGTAAAACTCAGCTGGGAGACCATCTAGACCTGGAGTTTTATTGTTATTCAGTTGCTCTATAGCAGCTGTGACCTCTTCTTTTCTTATCACCCCAAGGAGTGGATCAAAAACAGAAGGTTCAAGAGGTTCAATAACATTTAACAATGATCTTAAAGCATTGCTGTCTGAAGGTAATGCCGAAAACATGGAAGAGCATTGTTCTTTGACTGCGTGTCTTTTCTCGCTCTCATTGAGGGTTAATTTTCCACTTCCATCCTTAATAGAGGGGATAAAGTTGCTACCACGTCTCCTCTGACCAGAGACAATCGCAAAGTCAGTGTTTCCATTTCCATCACACCCTGCTGTTATCTGCATATTAAATAATAATTCATTATTGATCAATTCTATTCCTTTTTTCAATTCATCCATCTGATGTTCCTCTTCTTCATTTCTTTTTTTATATTTCAGACTTATATATGTTTTTACATCTTCATTATATTTCATATTCTTAGCATGATTTAGCTCCCGACATTTGAACTTGAAATCTTTCAGTCGGCTTTTAAGCAAATCCCACAGTTCTATCTCAGAATTTACCAGAGCTCTTAATTGCAATATTTTTTTAATTTCACATTTTAGTTCTTGTATTAGCGATAGATTCCTCAAACACGCCGTATTTAATTTCCAATAACTTTTAGGATAGTCAAGACCACACTGCATTGTAGCTTTAACAATCATATGATTAGATAGATCAGTCATATAGGTATCATAATTAAGGGCGCGTATTGAAGAAGAAATATAGATCCTATCTATTCTAGTTTGGACATTTGTGTCAAATCTAGTAAAATGAATCTTTGTGGGATGTAGTATTCTATAAAGATCTCTAAGGGAAGCATCTGTGCAAACTTGCGCTAGAAATTTACCTTCACGATTGATCTTAAAAGGCGTTGTAGCAACTCTATCACTTTCTTCCCTTACAATATTAAAATCGCCACATATTATTAAATTAAAACCCACTTCCAAAAGCTGCTTCATTTTTTTTAACAGCCTCATTTTCTTTGTCCTTTCAGGTGCAGTATAAACATTAATGATCCGCATCTTCTGTCCATGATAAAAACAGTCAACTAAAAGAAGTCTTCCAGGAATAATGTCTCTTCTTTTAATTATGTTCACATTTGAGTCATTAAAGAAAATACCAACTCCATCTGCTTTATCCTCCCCGATTGAATCTATAGAGTGCCCCGGACACCACATTTGAGTTAGGGCAGATATATCATTATCACTTTTCAGTCTCATTTCTTGTAGACAGAGGATATCATAATTTAGCTTTAATAAATAATCAACTTTCTTTTTTCTGTTTCTTTCTGACTGTAAGCCTCTAATATTCCAGGTTAGTATTCTGAGGAGACTTATATTCGAGATTAGTGTAAAGCAAGTTACTTACGACGGGCTGGGTCGGACGTCTTTCCGTTTCTCCCTACTATAGGAGGCCACAGAGACACTCCTCTTTCTGCATACACTAGGGGAGTCATTAATCAGCTCACCCATTGCAGGGTGATCCTTATCGGAAAAAACTGCCCACCATAGCTCTGCTTCCGTCTGATCATCATCATAGCTTACTGCATTTCCCGTTGGCATTTCCCCAGGAGATCCTTCGCTCTCACTCGCGCTTTCATAGCTCTCAGATGTGATGTCCTCATCGCTTTCGTCGTCATTTCCTTCCTTGTTGGCATCATTCTCACTGACAATCTCTGATGACATTGAGTTGGATCCATTTGTATCCCGTGTGTCTACTTGCTCCTCCTCACAACCTTCCTCGCTTTCCTGCTGTTCTAAGTGTAGATCCAGATGCTCCTCTTCCTCCGGTACAGCCGGTTCAGTAGGTCCTTCTGTTGTGATGGTTGCATTTTCTTCAGTCGGAGGAGGCACTTGAGACCCAGGTTCTGGAAGGTTTCCTGATTGTACTGGAAGCATTTGTTCTTCTGCTGGAGCTTGAGACATAATCGAATGGACCTCATTAGAGTGCTCTAGAGTTCCTGCTGTCTGCTGTAGACCAGATGTCTCAAAAGCAGAAAGAGATTGATGTTGATTCTTAGCCATATTTGCATATGATCTCGGACATTTGAAAAAAGTATGCCCTTTCTGACCACAAAGAGAGCATTCACTTTCATTTTGACGTTTTAGCTTTATGTCCCAGATTTCCGCATTTCCAGCACTTGATCGTGGGACATTCTTTAACTTGGTGATCGGAAGCCTGGCAAATAAAGCATCTAGTCGCTTGACCGGGATAGATAACTTGACCATTGTACGGGCCCAGGGAGATGGAATTGGGGATTTGGATGAAATGTCCATCTTCATCCCTCCGAAGGCGAACTTTAAACTTCCGAACCCCATACCGCAGGCCGAATGTGTCCACCGGCTTCATAGGCGGATGTAACACCTCACAATATCTTTTCAAATATAATTCGATGTCATGATCAGGAATTCTTCCTGTCCAAAATTTGACCACAAGGGTGGTCATTTCAATTTGAAGAGATGATTCTACCGTCCACTCTTTCCATTTTGGTTGGCTAGAGTTTGAAAGAACAATCTCCATGAAACGTCGAAGAGGAGCTTCCTGGAAAAAACACAGTTCGAAGTCCCTTCTGTTTGGGAGGGAGATGAAAGAATAAATGTCACGAGGATTTACCCAAGAGGACTGAAAAAGCAATTCCTCCGCAACAAAATCCCTAGTGGGAAGTTCTCCTTCGCCAACATATTTCAATCTGACCCATAAGTTGCCAAACTTGGAGGCATAGGGTGCAGGTGTATAAGGCGGCATGATAGACTGTGACACTGGGCACAATAGGAGCAGAAGGGAAGGGATAAACTCAGGCGTTGCCACCCTTGCCCCTTCCACTCATAGTTACAGGTCTTTCTTTGAACGATCAAAGTTGAGTTAACCTTAACCTTTCCCCCTCCCCGTAATAACCCAAATTGGCTTTATGTCTAACCCTAATTTTAATTTTGTTTAAAAGATAGTTATATTTTCCCCTAATTAATTTTATAAAGTACAATCTTAAAATATATCAATTTCATTTAAAAGTGTTAAACTAATAGAACTAAATTCATTATTACAATCTCAAAGAATAAATATTAACTTATACACCTAAATATTAAATAAGCATTAACAATGATAAATTCCTCGCAGCAGGAATCAATTCCCCTAACCCTAAAAACAAACATATAATAAAAAAACACCTCCATAAAAACAATAAAAGGACAATCACACACTTTCATCTTTCTGCCTATTACACTTTTAACTATTTAAATTTTCAGCTTTTTCCTTTTAAACAAGTTTAAAGTGAAACAATACAAAACACTGCAAACCACAGCCAATTAAGTATAAATTAAAATATGAAAACAAAAAGAAGATGCATATTCTCTGTCATATGGGCCTGCATGAATAAACTTTCTGAATCCTTGGCTTGTGTAGCCATAAAAGCTCAACACTGCGCCTAGCATCCTGGAGCACTTCTGTTGTCTTTTGTACGTGTTTTGGAGTTTGTACATGCTTCTGAGTGTTTACGTGCTTTGAAGTTTTTACATGTTTTGGAGTTTTTACGTGCTTCTGGGTTTTTACGTGCTTCGGGGTTTGTACGTGCTATGGAGTTTTTACATGTTTTGGTGTTTGTACGTGCTTTGTCTCTAGGGGCCACCGTAAATATACTTTTATTTATTCACTCCACATAAAATGTAATAAATAAATCATATAATACAAAAACCAACTATTTACATTTCAGCTTTTATTTAAATTTCCATCTTTTTCCTTTTAAACAAATTTAAAGTGAAACAACATAAAACACTGCAAACCACAGCACAATTAAATATAAATTAAAATATGAAAACAAAAAGAAGTTGCATATTCTCTGTCATATGGGCCTGCATGAATAAACTTTCTGAATCCTTTATCATCCGCAACTGAAAATAGTTGTGGATGATTACTATGCCTTTCTAATAAGAGGGTGAGAGGGTGAGAGAAAGGGGGGAAAAAAACCCACGGCTCACATCGTTCACTTCAAAGATCCGGATCTAGGAGCCGTTTCGTTCTCGAACGACACATCACTAAGAGAGAGCTTATTTTGCTTTCGACAGCCGAACGGTGCACATCTCCAGGAGCCAGCCATTGTTTTGACAGCGCTTTTATTTTATTTCGTGCCTCACAGGCCTGACGAAGACCTTTTAAGGTTGAAACGTTGCCTGAGGCACGTTTGAATTTTTTTTGAACCGAAGTAGACGGATTTTTGTTTTTAAGCCTCTGTGCTCTCTTTTAGTTGTTTAAGCCCCTTTTGGATTATTCCTTTCAGTTTGAAAACATTTCATTCATTTTTTCAGTTCTTTTTACATTTCATAATATCATTTAATTTTTTTAAACAAAAAGCCGAATAGACGTTTTTTGTTATCAAGGGGTCTTCAAGCCTTTGTGCTCTCTTTTAGTTGTTTAAGCCACTTTTGGGTTTCATGTTTAGTTTTAAAAAAAGAACTTCATCAACTCTTTTTGTCCCTGCTTTAATAGCCCTGAACCTCCTGCCAGAGAGTAAAAGCTCAAACAGGGATGGGCCTGGGTAAGCTGGGTCCTTGATCATGTTTTTTGCCTTTGTTGTTCCTTGGGCAGCTGTGACAACCCTCTGAAGGGCCTTCTTTTCTGCTGTGGTGCATCTGGAGATGTGATGTAGACGCAGCAGCGCCCTCTTTGTCACCTCTGTAGTGTTGGCACGCCGGATAAAGAACAGAATATGTAGAAAATATAATAATGAAAAAAAACTAAAATATTAACGCGCTGGGTCAACGCCCACGGATCATGACAGTTATCTTCGGGTTTTATTCCGAGTTGTGTTTCCTTCTCAGGATGATTCTAATCAGTCTTGTTGTTCCTCCATTTGTGTCACCACACTGCGCAGTTTATCCAGCAGCACTGCACAGGAGAAAATATCAAAACTGTAATAATGAACAGAAACTTCAGTCTCACCGTGACAGTAAACACATGTAATCAGTCACAGAGTAACTGAACTCACCTCCAGCTGATGGCCTCTGGAAGCCGTCGTAGGCCCGGCACTCGTTGATCAGCTGTCCCAGTTCTGCAGGACAGTCATCAGGAAGCTGCTCTCGATACTTCTCTTTACACACCTTCTGATAAATTTAAATAAAATAAATAAATAAAAGTTGGACCGTGTTTCCCGCTGTGTAGAATTCCTCTTCTTTTAACAACAGCCTGAAACTTTCTGTGAACCGAGGACAGAAGCTGCTGTGCTTCTGGGAGAGGAACACTCCCGGGTCTCCTTCGTTCTGGTTTTGGTTTCAGGATGCTCCAGATGTTCTCAGCTGGTAGGCCGCTTCACCACCTGCACTCTTCTACTGAGAAGCCGTGCTGTTGGAACGGATGCAGTCTGTGGTTCAGCATCATCCTGCAGAAATATAAAGGCCTTCCCTGGACGGAGTATATGTTGCTCTAAAGCCTGTATATACCTTTCAGCACTGATGGAGCCTCTCCAGATGTGCCAGCTGCCAGTTTCCTTGATACAATCCCCAACCCATCAGAGACGCAGGCTTTGAACAAAGCACTGATAATGAGCGGGCTGGTCCCTCGCCTCTTCATTAACCTGATTAGGTGCAAATTGTTCCTCCATCTTTTCCTCGTAGCACCACTTACTCTTCCAGCCTCCAACTTTTTCTATGTGCTATTGTAAATAAAATAACTCTGACCCTGATGAGATCTGCAGATCATTGCATTCTGTCTTCATTTACATTTTACACAGGGTCTCAACTTGTTTGGAGTTTAGGTTGGAATCTGTAATAAAGCAGACACACTGACCGATAGAGTCCTTGTGCTGCATCCAAACACATGTGAGCTTTCCTGATCCAGGTCAGAGTGTAGTCAGAATCCAGAACCTGGCGAAGACTTCCTTTCTCACAGTACTCCATGATGATGAAGAACTGAGGGTGGGGTCCTACAGGCAAGCAAAAGGACAAGTTATTACAGGTTTGTCACTGAGTGTATTTATCTGTGATGTTTTCACGTATTTATATCTGGGGATAGCGTGTAACAGACACTCTGGTCCACCGTGAGGATCCCCCTCCGACGTGGACACACATGCTTCAGTTGCAGTACCAGCAGGGGGAGATAATATATTTAAAGCCAAGAAATCACTGGTGACCAAGCAAGCTATGAAGTCCATTCCTTCTGTGCCAGGTACGACTGAGCCAGGTGGCTGATATGTATTTACTTGTAAATGTGTTAGTATTGTCTGTTAGTTCCTGTTTTAATTTTAGGGTTTGCCCCTCGTGTGGATTTCTGTTTTCATCTGTCCTTTTTACTTTTTTGAACCCTCCTTATCTACGTGTAAAGTGATGAACTGCATTTCCTGAGTTGGCTGACGCTCCCATTTTAATGCGCTGCAGTTCTTTTTTCAGGTTTGGCTCAAATACAAGTGCTCGTTCAAAAAAATATGCACCTCTGTGTTATTCACACGCTTCGGTCTGCTCACCGTTCTCATCCTGGATGCAGATTCCAAACATTCGCAGGATGTTGGGCAACTCAAACTGCTTCATGGTGTCGACTTCCTTGTTGAAAATAGACTTCACGTCTCTCGATGTGGAGAAAATGTTTGATGGCAGTGAATACAGCAGGACACAGAGAGCACTGGGAGCCTGAGCTGGAAACACTTAGAGGAACAGAATCAGCTTTGGTGAACAAGGATCAAGACACTAAAGAGCTCTGCTTGAACGTCTCTAAAGACAAATTCAGTTTCTCCTCACATTTGGTCATCTCCGTGTCGTCCTCCTTCCCGTCCATTTCGTCTTCTTTCTCTCTCTCTGTTTAAACACCTCGTACAGCATCTTCCTCTGCTCTGATTGCAGAGCTACACACAGGACCTGGTAGGCATCGTTGAGCCGCTCGCTCACCGTATCAAACTCGTCTCCGTGGCTGCCCGATTTCAGGATGCGCTCCACCAAGTTGGCTGCAGTGTATTTTTCAATTAGCTTCTGTGCTGAATCCAGAGTTAGGATCAGCTCCCCGAGGGCTTTCTCTACCTGTGGAGAGAACTCTGTGATGGACTTCACCACACCCTCGAAGGCTTTGACTCGGACCGAAATCCGCTGACAGCGCTTTTTGTTGGCCTTCACCTTTTTAGCCAGTTTGTAGATGTTTGTGGCAGCGGAAAAGAAGGGCTTTACCGTTTCCATGATGAGCTGAAGAGACAGAGAGGACAGTTTATACCAGGAAATGCAACAAATCAAAACACATCCATCAATGCTTCCCCCCTCAGGAGGGGTCCTACTGAACTCAACTGGCTTCTTTTACTGTGAAAGAGTTGTGTCTCTACTCTGAGCTGCTCCCAAATGACAGAGCTCCTCACCCACTTAGTCCTGCAGACCCCTCACCAACCCATCACTCAGTCTCCTGCTCCACTCTCCCCTCACTTGTGAATAGGAGAGATACTTTTGAGTCAAACTCCAACGTAGCTGAAACCCTGGGATCAAAGCCAGCAACTATGACGATATTACATGGTGTGTAACAAAGTAGGTTTTTAGTCTTTCCTCTCACGTCTCAGTAAGATACTCAGTTTGTTCCTCCTTCATCTTTGGCATCACACCTTCATGTCTTTGCAGCTACCTCTCAAAGACAAATCAAGACCTTAGATTACGCTCCAGTGTTGATCCACACACAAAAATCACACAGATTTGCCTTTTGTGGACTCGCTACATCATGAATTTACCTGTAAATTTATAGGCTACTGCAGAAATGTCATTATATCCCAGGTTTCTGTGGCCTGTAAGCCTGGGTATTTTTACCTTTTTAAAATGTAATTATTTTTGTGATAAAATAAGCATTTTATAGTCTAAAAACTAATAACAGGGGCATATTAAGGTTTAAAAGAGTGTGGAGAGGGTTTTTATGGCTTACAAATAATAAAATAAACATATGGTTTCTACGCGATGGATTTTCACCTGGATTTTCAGTATAATAGCATAATTATATAATAGTATAATATTATATAATATTATAATAGTATGATTTAGAAATAGAAACTTGTAGTAGAACTTAGTAGAAATGTAATATAGTAGCAGAAATACTGTGTGTCACGGCGAGTGAGATGAGCCGTGTGGAAAATAATAAAGGAGGATCCAATCGCAGGCAGGAATGAAGGTGAGAGGGTGGTTTATTAAACACAAAATGAAATGGACAAAACAGCAAACGGGACCGAAACTATCTAAACTGAGAACAACTAAACTACTGAGACAAATCAGGACCTGAACATGAAGGAGGAAGAGCGGAGGTGGCAGACGACGGACAGCAGGGAAACACACAGATGAAGCAGGGTGGATACACAGACGGACCAGCAACTACAAACACAGAAGACGCGACTTAAATACACACAGAGAAACACAGGGAGATTACACACAGGTGGGGAACACAGCTGGGAATAATCAACAAGACGAGACAGGGGTAAAACTGAACACACTCACATGAGACGCAGACCTTCACAATAAAACAGGAAACAAGAACACTACACCAAGACGCAGACCTGACACTGAGAGAGAGACAGAAAATGACACATGGAACTAAACCCACACAAAACATGAGAACACAAATCTTAAATACCAATAAACAGAAACATGGAACTCTAATAACAATAATCATCATCACCATCATCACAAAATGAGAAAACAATCCAAAACACTAAGATAACTGAAACACAAAGTGCCAGAGAAACATAAAGAACAATCCATGATGCAAAAGTAAACCAAAACATAATAAACTGAAAATACTGGGTCCAACGGACCCAGAACCGTGACACTGTGATTTGGTAGAAATACTTTAATTTAGCACAAATACTATATTTAGCAGAAATCCTATGATTTAGCAGAAATATGGTATTTAGCACAAAAATTAAAAAGTTACAGAAATTCTTTGATTTAGCAGAAATACTATTATTTGGCGGAAATACTATGATTTGGTAGAAAAACTTTAATTTAGCAGAAATACTATATGTAGATAACCTGCTGTTAGTTTGGTATTATGTCCTAATCCGCTTGCTGTACCTCCGTGTAGGTCTGTATATGTTTTGAGTGGTATATGGGCATTCGATTATTGAATCCAAGCATGTAAGTTCGTTGCTGCTCTGCTGGTTAATAAAACCACGTCAACTGAATCTACTGCTTCATCATTATCATACTGGTGAACATACAACATGGTGTCAGAAGCGACGGAACATGCCCTTCGTAGTTAACGGTATGTTTTTTTTTTTCTCGTCTCAAGTCTATTTTGTGGGTGCATTTTTTTTGTCTCCGGACTACATGGCGGAAGGATTCAGGAGGCCTGACCCGCTTGTTTTGGATGGTAATGTTGCTGAAAATTGGCGCATTTTTGAGCAAGAATATGACATTTTTATAGCGGCGGCACACTCTGACAAGCCAGCGCGCACACAAGCCTACATATTGCTCAACTTAGCAGGCCCTGAAGCTATAGAACGGGAGCGGTCTTTTGTTTACACGCCAGAAGTGAGAGAGCCCGGCGATGGAGGACGAGTCCTTATTCCTGCAGAATCGAAGGAGGATCCTGAGTGCCTCAAAAGGAAATTCAGAGAAATGTGCAGCCCACAAACCAACGTCACGATGGAAAGACATTAGTTCAACACGCGGAATCAGAGGACTGGTGAGACTGTTGAATCCTATGTAAGTGATTTAAAAGCTGCAGATTTGGTGATCTGAGTGAAGAACTAATAAGAGACAGACTGGTTTGTGGCATCAACAATGACAATTTAAGGAAAGTGCTACTGTGTGACAGTGATTTAACGCTAGCAAAAGCCATATCTGTCTGCCAGATTCATGAAATGACTGAAGAGTATAATAAAACACTTGCTTTTCCTCAAAAATCTGCGACAAATGTTGATGTGCTCCAGCCCAAATTTACAAGAAAGCACAGAGGAGATAAAATAAAAATACAAGGAGACAGGTCTGAAACACAGCATATCACTAACTGTACTAACTGTGGGGGCGCGCATGCTGCAAAAAAGAGTAAATGTCTGGCTTTTGGGCAGCAGTGTCATGCATGCAAAAAGTGGAATCATTTTAAAAAACGGTGCAGAGCCATTCAGCCTACTCAAAACGTAGCCAGACACAGAAAGTCAGTTCATCATGTGGAACCAGACCAAGCTGATGACAGCGGGGATGACACATTCTACGTTGATGGAATAAACCTGCAATATGCAATCCATGCTACTGATGTGCATGTGGAACACAAAGAGGAAGTTTTTGTCACCGTGCAGATTAATGGGATTCCTGTTGAGATGAAAGTGGACACAGGTGCTAAATGTAATGTGCTTCCCAAGAAAACGGTTAACATTATAAGAGCAGATAAACAAATAAAAGCACACCCCAAGTCAGTTAACTTAGTAGCATTTGGAGGCAGCAAGATTCAAACCTCAGGTGTAATTAAGCTGCAGTGTTTTCTGCATGGACAGTCACATGTGCTATCATTCTTTGTTATTAATGAAGATGTTCAGCCAATACTGGGACTATGTGCGTGCAGAAATGGGACTTATATCATTCAGCAATGACGTCCACCAATTGAGCACGTCTGCAGATGACCTGTCACAACAGCTTATCACAGAATACAGCGACTTATTTTCTGATGAGCTTGGAAAGTTGCCAGTCACCTATCACATGACACTGAACCCAGATGTGAAACTAGTTGTTCGCCCAGCACATCGCATCCCTTTGGCCATGAAAGACAGAGTCAAGGCAGAGCTGGACAGGATGGAGAAATTAGGCGTCATTACTCCCGTCTCCGAGCCGACAGACTGGGTGTCTTCTATGGTAGCCACCAACAAGAAAGGCAAAGATGAAATCAGGATATGCATAAATCCTCGAGATTTAAACATAGCTCTGAAAAGACCACACCATCCCATGCGCACAGTAGAAGAAGTGGCTGCATTAATGTCAAATGCTACTGTGTTCTCTGTTTTGGATGCTAAGAACTCTTTTTGGCAGGTGTCATTGGATCAGAAATCATCCATGCTGACCACCTTCAGCACTTGTTTTGGTCGTTACAGGTTCCTCAGAATGCCTTTTGGTCTTAACGCTGCCTGAGAAAAGTCCTTGATCGTGCCAGAGAAGTAAACCTCCGACTAAACCCACTAAAGTGCAAATTCTGGCTGAATCAGGTCAGTTATGTCGGACACATTTTCACAAGTGAGGGACTTAAAGCAGACCCTTCCAAAACAGCCGCAATCAAAGAGATGCCAGTTCCAATGGATGTCCAAGCCCTGCAGAGGTTCCTGGCGATGGTCAATTATCTTGGAAAATTCATTCCAAACTTCAGCCATCTGACAGCTCCTCTGCAACAGCTCACACACAAGGACAGCGAGTGGATGTGGGACACACAGCATCAGACTGCGTTCGAAGCACTTAAAGAGCACATGTCTAATCCACCTGTTCTGTCATATTATGATGTCAGCAAACCTGTGACACTAACATGCGATGCATCACAGTATGGTCTTGGTGCAGCTTGCTTACAGGAAAGGCAACCTGTAGCATATGCTTCACATACTCTGACAGACACTGAAACCAGATATACTCAGATAGAAAAAGAGCTACTGGCTGTTGTTTTCGCATGTACAAAGTTTCATGACTACATTTATGGCAAGCCTGTGGTCGTAGAAACAGACCATCAGCTACTGGTCACCATACCAAAGAAATCTATTCATGCCGCACCAGCCAGATTACAGAGGATGTTGTTAAGGCTCCAAAAATACAACATCACGCTCACATATAAATGTGGAAAACAAATGTATCTGGCTGACACGCTGTCTCGTGCTCCCAACAGATCCACTTTCCAGCAGTCTGAAGAAGAGGACAACTTTGATGTCATGATGGTGAGCTGCATCTCTTCTTCACGCCTGGAAGAACTTAAAGGACACACAGCTGAGGATGAGACACTGCAAGCGCTCAGCTCGTTCATCAAACATGGTTGGCCACAACGACTCCACGACCTTCCCACGGCAGTTCATCCATATTTTCCTTTCAGGGATGAGCTGACTGTGGATGATGGCATCATTCTTAAAGGTTCCAAAGCCGTGATCCCAAAATCACTGCAAGGAGACTACATCACCATCATCCACAGAGGACATCCCGGCGTGGAAGCTACCAAGCGGAGAGCGCGGGGGGTTGTCTTCTGGCCGTTCATGTCAAGAGATATTGAACAAACAGTCACTTCCTGCTCGGTGTGTAACAGCACTAAACCTCATCAACAAAAAGAGCCCCTTCATCTGTATGAAGTTCCGATTCTTCCTTGGTCAACTGTGGCTACAGATATCTTTGAGTGGCACTGTCAGCACTATTTAGTAGTAGTCAACTCATACTCAGGCTGGTTTGAGATTGACCTGCTAAAGGACACTTCTCAGTTCATGGTGCTCCACACACTCTGATCTCAGACAATGGAAGGCAGTTTACGAGCCAGCGTTTCAAAGACTTCGCTTCACAGTGGGACTTTCAACATGTCACCAGCAGTCCAGAGTATCCTCAATCCAATGGGCTTGCTGAGAGCAGTGCGCAGTGCTAAACAGCTGATGGAGAAATCGCACAGAGATGGCACTGGTGTATTTCTCAAACTGCTGAATGTCAGGAATGTTCCACGTGATGTGAACCTGGGTTCCCATGCAGAACGCCTTCTATCCAGACAGACTCGCACTACACTCCCAATCACAACCAAACTGCTCAAACCACAACACCGTGAATCTGAGAGAGTAAAAGCCCAACTTCTCAACAAAAGACTGACTCAGAAGGTCTGTTATGACAGATCCACCCGACCACTTCCACCTCTTGAAGAAGGACAAGTAGTGAGGTTACAGACCCCACAGGATTATGACCGCACAGGTGTGGTGAAGGAACTTTGCAAAGAATCTAGATCCTACCTAGTACAGTCAGATGGGAACACTTACAGGAGAAATCGCAGACATATATTGCCTGTATCTGAGCCTGTTACTGTTCAGAAAGACACTGATCATCATCATTATGATGGACTGCAGGTTGTGAGTCAAAACAATGTAGAACAGTTTAAAGACAGCACTCATGTTGAGAGCTCTTCTGATGTTTTGCATTCTCCAAAACCTTCCAAGAGTGATGGTGTTTACAGGACACGCTTTGGTCGTGTATGCAAACCAAATCCAGGATATAGGAATTAATTGGGTACTAGTTAAAACACAGAACTAATTCAGGTTTGATATTTGATCCAACAGTAACTGATGTCCACGTTTCAAGTTAAATTCAGTTTGATGTTATTTTCAGTAGTAATCATATTTCACTTTATACAGCAAAAGGATATTTTGTCATGTTTATTTCTTCCATCTGGTTGCAAATTTAAATGTTCCTAAGGACCAGTATATGTCACCTTTAATGCTGTGATTATTATTATTTAGCATGCATTAAACTTTGTATCCGGTTAGGGATGTACTAAAGAAGGGGAATGTAGATAACCTGCTGTTAGCTTGGTATTTTGTCCTAATCCGCTTGCCGTACCTCCGTGTAGGTCTGTATATGTTTTGAGTGGTATATGGGCATTCGATTATTGAATCCAAGCATGTAAGTTCGTTGCTGCTCCGCTGGTTAATAAAACCACGTCAACTGAATTCTACTGCTTCATCATTATCATACTGGTGAACATACAACACTATATTTAGCACAAATACTATAAAGTAGCAGAAATACTATGATTTAGCAGAAATACGGTGTTCTCACCCCAACCGGTCGCAGCAGATGCCCGCCCCTCCCTGAGCCTGGTTCTGCCGGAGGTTTCTTCCTGTTAAAAGGGAGTTTTTCTTTCCCACTGTCGCCAAAGTGCTTGCTCATAGGGGGTCATATGATTGTTGGGGTTTTCTCTGTACCTATGAAGCGCCTTGAGGCGACTTTTGTTGTGATTTGGCGCTATATAAATAAAATTGACTTGAATTGAATTGAATTTAGCACAAATCCTATAAAGTAGCAGAAATACTATGATTTAGCAGAAATACGGTATTTAGCACAAAAATTAAAAAGTAGCACAAATACTATGATATAGCAGAAATACGGTATTTAGCACAAATGCTATAAAGTAGCAGAAATACTATGATTTGGCAGAAATTCTATGATTTAGCAGAAATAATATAATTAAACAGAAATATATTTAGCACAGATCCTATAAAGTAGCAGAAATACTATGATTTAGCAGAAATACTATCGTTTGGCAGAAATACTATGATTTCGTAGAAATACTTTAATTTAGCACAAATTCTATAAAGTAGCCGAAATACTATGATTTAGCAGAAATACGATATTTAGCACAAAAATTAAAAGGTAGCAGAAATACTGTGATATAGCAGAAATACGGTATTTAGCACAAATGCTATAAAGTAGCAGAAATACTATGATTTAGCAAAAATACTATTATTTGGCAGAAATACTATATTTAGCACAAATCCTATAAAGTAGCAGAAATACTATGATTTAGCAGAAATACGGTATTTAGCGCAAAAATTTAAAAGTAGCAGAAATACTATGATATAGCAGAAATACGGTATTTAGCACAAATGCTATAAAGTAGCAGAAATACTATGATGTAGCAGAAATACTATTATTTGGGAGAAATTCTATGATTTAGCAGAAATACTATAATTAAGCAGATATATATCTAGCACAGATCCTATAAAGAAGCAGAAATACGGTATTTAGCACAAATGCTATAAAGTAGCAGAAATACTATGATTTGGCAGAAATTCTATGATTTAGCAGAAATACTATAATTTAGCAGAAATATATTTAGCACAGATCCTATAAAGTAGCAGAAATACGGTATTTAGCGCAAAAATGTAAAAGTAGCAGAAATACTATGATATAGCAGAAATACGGTATTTAGCACAAATGCTATAAAGTAGCAGAAATACTATGATTTAGCAAAAATACTATTATTTGGCAGAAATGCTATATTTAGCACAAATCCTATAAAGTAGCAGAAATACTATGATTTAGCAGAAATACGGTATTTAGTGCAAAAATTTAAAAGTAGCAGAAATACGATGATATAGCAGAAATACGGTATTTAGCACAAATCCTATTGTCATGGTCAGACGGTCTTTCCCGGGGCGACCTGCCTGTGTGTGTGTTTCTCTCTCTCCTCCTCCCTACCCTTGCTGTCTCCACCCAGCTGCTGACACACCTGCACCTAATTTGCCACCCCGGCTGTCACTAATCATCCTTCATCGTGGGCCGAGGTATTTAACTGTGTGTCCAGACGGCAGTCGACGCTGGATTGTACTTGAAGCTCGGTAGTAAAGAGTGTTTGTTACTTGCAACATAGCTTTAGCCGGCTAGCCTTCTCACCTGTTGTTGTCGCCAGTGTTGCCAACTTAGCGACTTTGTCGCTATATTTAGCGAGTTTTCAGACCCCCTAGCGACTTTTTTTCTTTAAAAAGTCGCTAAAAAAAGACGTGAAAGCGCGTATCGCTTTTACTCTCAACAAGCAGCGGGTGCTGTAACACAGTCAGTTCTTCTTTTACTCTTTTACTCTTATGCTGTTTTGTGGATCACAAGGTTTAAAACTACTTATAAACACACACACACAAAGTAACTCCACCAGAGTGCCTATTTCGGGTCACTTTTGCCGGTCCAAGCCCGGGTGAAGGAGCAGGGTTGGAATTGTGACATTAAAAAAAACAATAATTGCTAAAAGAAATTTAATTTGTAGTTCTAAATAAACTCTAAATGCATTTAGGACGTTTTTTACTCACTTTATGTCTCTTCCACGATGTTATTTCTCTCTCCAACAACATAGGTTACAATTATATTAGCATGATAAATTATGCAAATTAGGTGATGACGTCATTTAGCGACTTCTAGCGACTTTTAGGACAACCAATAGCGATTTTCCTTACTGAGGAGTTGGCAACACTGGTTGTCGCTCGTTTGTAGGAGGAAAAGATACGGAGCAGGAGGTTGGAGAGAAGGAGCCCGCGGGATTAAGCTCTCGGAGAAGAAAACACACTCGGATAATCACTTTGGAAACTCACTTGCGCACCACTGGGAGTTTGGAGAAGATCACCGTTGGATTTTTGCACTTTGCTTTGTGTTTGGAGACTGTTTTTGAGCACTGTAAATAAACGCACTGTTTGCTTTGCATCCAGAGCTCCGCGACTGAGTCCGTATTTTCCCATCACCCGTGACACCTATAAAGTAGCAGAAATACTATGATTTAGTAAAAATACGGTATTTAGTGCAAAAATTAAAAAGTAGCAGAAATACGGTATTTAGCACAAATATTAAAAAGTAGCAGAAATACTATGATTTAGCAGAAATACTATGATTTGGCAGATATACTATGATTTGGTAGAAATACTTTAATTTAGCAGAAATACGGTATTTAGCACAAATGCTATAAAGTAGCAGAAATACTATGATTTAGCAAAAATACTATTATTTGGCAGAAATACTATATTTAGCACAAATCCTATAAAGTAGCAGAAATACTATGATTTAGCAGAAATACGGTATTTAGCGCAAAAATTTAAAAGTAGCAGAAATACTATGATATAGCAGAAATACGGTATTTAGCACAAATGCTATAAAGTAGCAGAAATACTATGATGTAGCAGAAATACTATTATTTGGGAGAAATTCTATGATTTAGCAGAAATACTATAATTAAGCAGATATATATCTAGCACAGATCCTATAAAGAAGCAGAAATACGGTATTTAGCACAAATGCTATAAAGTAGCAGAAATACTATGATTTGGCAGAAATTCTATGATTTAGCAGAAATACTATAATTTAGCAGAAATATATTTAGCACAGATCCTATAAAGTAGCAGAAATACGGTATTTAGCGCAAAAATGTAAAAGTAGCAGAAATACTATGATATAGCAGAAATACGGTATTTAGCACAAATGCTATAAAGTAGCAGAAATACTATGATTTAGCAAAAATACTATTATTTGGCAGAAATGCTATATTTAGCACAAATCCTATAAAGTAGCAGAAATACTATGATTTAGCAGAAATACGGTATTTAGTGCAAAAATTTAAAAGTAGCAGAAATACGATGATATAGCAGAAATACGGTATTTAGCACAAATCCTATTGTCATGGTCAGACGGTCCTTCCCGGGGCGACCTGCCTGTGTGTGTGTTTCTCTCTCTCCTCCTCCCTACCCTTGCTGTCTCCACCCAGCTGCTGACACACCTGCACCTAATTTGCCACCCCGGCTGTCACTAATCATCCTTCATCGTGGGCCGAGGTATTTAACTGTGTGTCCAGACGGCAGTCGACGCTGGATTGTACTTGAAGCTCGGTAGTAAAGAGTGTTTGTTACTTGCAACATAGCTTTAGCCGGCTAGCCTTCTCACCTGTTGTTGTCGCTCGTTTGTAGGAGGAAAAGATACGGAGCAGGAGGTTGGAGAGAAGGAGCCTGCGGGATTAAGCTCTCGGAGAAGAAAACACACTCGGATAATCACTTTGGAAACTCACTTGCGCACCACTGGGAGTTTGGAGAAGATCACCGTTGGATTTTTGCACTTTGCTTTGTGTTTGGAGACTGTTTTTGAGCACTGTAAATAAACGCACTGTTTGCTTTGCATCCAGAGCTCCGCGACTGAGTCCGTATTTTCCCATCACCCGTGACACCTATAAAGTAGCAGAAATACTATGATTTAGTAAAAATACGGTATTTAGTGCAAAAATTAAAAAGTAGCAGAAATACGGTATTTAGCACAAATATTAAAAAGTAGCAGAAATACTATGATTTAGCAGAAATACTATGATTTGGTAGAAATACTTTAATTTAGCAGAAATACTATATTTAGCACAAATCCTTTAAAGTAGCAGAAATACTATGATTTAGCAAAAATACTATTATTTGGCAGAAATACGGTATTTAGCACAAATGCTATAAAGTAGCAGAAATACTATGATTTAGCAAAAATACTATTATTTGGCAGAAATACTATATTTAGCACAAATCCTATAAAGTAGCAGAAATACTATGATTTAGCAGAAATACGGTATTTAGCGCAAAAATTTAAAAGTAGCAGAAATACTATGATATAGCAGAAATACGGTATTTAGCACAAATGCTATAAAGTAGCAGAAATACTATGATGTAGCAGAAATACTATTATTTGGGAGAAATTCTATGATTTAGCAGAAATACTATAATTAAGCAGATATATATCTAGCACAGATCCTATAAAGAAGCAGAAATATGGTATTTAGCACAAATGCTATAAAGTAGCAGAAATACTATGATTTGGCAGAAATTCTATGATTTAGCAGAAATACTATAATTTAGCAGAAATATATTTAGCACAGACCCTATAAAGTAGCAGAAATACGGTATTTAGCGCAAAAATGTGAAAGTAGCAGAAATACTATGATATAGCAGAAATACGGTATTTAGCACAAATGCTATAAAGTAGCAGAAATACTATGATTTAGCAAAAATACTATTATTTGGCAGAAATACTATATTTAGCACAAATCCTATAAAGTAGCAGAAATACTATGATTTAGCAGAAGTACGGTATTTAGCGCAAAAATTTAAAAGTAGCAGAAATACTATGATATAGCAGAAATACGGTATTTAGCACAAATGCTATAAAGTAGCAGAAATACTATGATGTAGCAGAAATACTATTATTTGGCAGAAATTCTATGATTTAGCAGAAATACTATAATTAAGCAGATATATATCTAGCACAGATCCTATAAAGAAGCAGAAATACGGTATTTAGCACAAATGCTATAAAGTAGCAGAAATACTATGATTTGGCAGAAATTCTATGATTTAGCAGAAATACTGTAATTTAGCAGAAATATATTTAGCACAGATCCTATAAAGTAGCAGAAATACGGTATTTAGCACAAAAATTAAAAAGTAGCAGAAATACTATGATTTAGCAGAAATACTATTATTTGGCAGATATACTATGATTTGGTAGAAATACTTTAATTTAGCAGAAATACTATATTTAGCACAAATGCCATAAAGTAGCAGAAATACTATGATTTAGCAAAAATACTATTATTTGGCAGAAATACTATGATTTGGTAGAAATACTTTAATTTAGCAGAAAAACTATATTTAGCACAAAAATTAAAAAGTAGCAGAAATACTATGATATAGTAGAAATACGATATTTAGCACAAATGCTATAAAGTAGCAGAATTACTATAATTTGGCAGAAATTCTATGATTTAGCAGAAATACTATATTTAGCACAAATCCTATAAAGTAGCAAAAATACAGTATTTAACACAAAAATTAAAAAGTAGCAGAAATACTATGATTTAGCAGAAATACTATGATTTGGTAGAAATACTTTAATTTAGCAGAGATACTATAATTAGTATAGATTTCTGTTGTAACCTGTAAGAATCCTTTTGAAGGTTTGTAGATTTCTATACAGATTTCTGTGACTTCACCTTTTATAGTTTATTTTTATGGGATTTGTATCATCCAATAAAGGCTTGTTTTCAAATCATTCCTTTATTTCTTGCATCTTCATTTGGGTAAGGTCCCAGTTAGCTAACAATAACTATTAATAAATGATACGATACTCAAATCACTAATCATCATAAAGTAAATATTTGGGGATAAACATGCATTATTGTCCTGCAATAAGTGGAAGTATCAGTAGTGTCTTAGTTAAATGAGCTAATGTGTGTTTGACAGAAGGGAGCAGTTGATAGCAGACCGCTCTGATGCTCGGATTTGATTTTTTATTATTATTGATGTTTGCACAACAACGACACTGGATCAACTCTGTTATAAAAACAAACATATAATAAAAAAAATAACACCTCCATAAAAACAATAAAAGAACAATCACACACTTCCATCTTTCTGCCTATTACACATTCCCCTCATAGTCCTATTGAGCATTTCAGCAGTGCCCTACTAGCAAAACTGTACTTAAGTCTGTTTGTCCCTGCTTTAATAGCCCTGAACCTCCTGCCAGAGGGCAAAAGCTCACACAGGGAGGGGCCTGGGTGAGCTGGGTCCTTGATCATGTTTTTTGCCTTTGTTAGACAGCAAGAGGTAAAAAGTTCTTCCAAGGTGAGGACGGGGTGGCCAATCCGGTTGTTCAGTCTGACGTCACTGGCCGTGTCTGGGCCTAAACTCCGCTGCAGGTCCATATATCAAACGATCACTGTGGCATTACTGAGAGTTGAAACACTGTCTAAAGTCTTTCATCTTTAATAAAATGATCAGTGTTCTGCTCTACCAGGTGTAACAATTGAGTTTAACATCCAGGCATCCATGAAAATGGAATTTATGACATTTAACGGCGTTAGAAGTTAGCAGGAAGTTAGCTCGCTAGCTTCTATCTAAATACAATATAGCATGTCCTGACTGCGGGGTTTTGGAAAAAAATTCAAACGTACAGCTCTGCTATAACTTCCAACATAAATGAAGACAGAAAACTAAACAGCAGTGACGTTAGTAGGGTTACTGAAGTTTGGCTAGCTGGTATATAATGATGTGCTACGTGACCGCTAGCGACACAGCTATGTTAGCATAACATAAACAAGCTAACTTTTTTTCCACTCGATAAAAGTTAACGTGAGTGTTCTCGGTGGTCAGGAACAAATGTAATCGCATGGCAGGATGCTGTAAAAGGACTAAACTTCAGCCAGGAGAACAAGTGAGATAATCCATCCACAATACGAGGTTAGTCATTCATATACTGCTGCATGGGCTGTGCTGTAGTTACATCGTAAGGTTTTAAAAACTGAGCTTAAATAAATGATTAGCTGTAATAAAAGCCGAGGGAGGTCAACAGTGATCACTGACTGTTTTAGGAGCTTTTTGAGATTAAATAGAAGAAAATACAAAACATTAAACATGTTAACAACACAAAAGCCATATTAAACGTAGACTACTTTAGGCCCGGAAGTAGGATTCGTCACGTCATCACTGAACAACCGGATTGATCCTTAGGCAGTGGTGACAACTGTTGAACCCCGATCTTTTTTTCCCCATGACAGAACAGAGAAAACCGACTCATAGTGTGTTAAAACAGATATATTTCTTTTTATTCAATCATCTTCCGGAAGAGAGAGACCCCTGCACAGCTCAAACGCCAGTTGCAAGATCTCTAACATTAGAATCATAAGCTGTGTCTCATATAGGTGTTATTTTGGTACTTTACACGTCACACAGTTTCAAACATTGCTTATATGGAAAGTTTTTCTGTGTCTTATCTATTAATAGGCCTGTGCACTAAAACTTCCTGTTTTTCAGTCTGGCTGAGCACTTAGTTTGTGAGTCAAAAGTGGCCTTACTCTACAAGCCTTCATTATTAAAGTACATAAAACAATATAATAGGAAAATAAGGATACTAAGGATATTGATTTCATGACACAACCCTCTGAAGGGCCTTCTTTTCTGCTGTGGTGCAGCTGGAGATGTGATGTAGACGCAGCAGCGCCCTCTTTGTCACCTCTGTAGTGTTGGCACGCCGGATAAAGAACAGAATATGTAGAAAATATAATAATGAAAAAAAAACTAAAATATTAACGCACTGGGTCAACGCCCACGGATCATGACAGTTATCTTCGAGTTTTATTCGAGTTGTGTTTCCTTCTCAGGATGATTCTAATCAGTCTTGTTGTTCCTCCATTTGTGTCACCACACTGCGCAGTTTATCCAGCAGCACTGCACAGGAGAAAATATCAAAACTGTAATAATGAACAGAAACTTCAGTCTCACCGTGACAGTAAACACATGTAATCAGTCACAGAGTAACTGAACTCACCTCCAGCTGATGGCCTCTGGAAGCCGTCGTAGGCCCGGCACTCGTTGATCAGCTGTCCCAGTTCTGCAGGACAGTCATCAGGAAGCTGCTCTCGATACTTCTCTTTATACACCTTCTGATAAATTTCTTCATCTGAAAAACCTACGAGACATTTGAAGACACGTCAGGAGGAGAAGTCGATGGAGAGGACTCCAAATCTTAATTTAAATCTTCAGTGAGTGTAGTTTAGATACAAACCTTCAAAAGGATTCTTACAGGTTACAATTTCCCACAGGATGATTCCAAAACTGAAACAAGTTCAAAAGGAAATGTTATCATTTTACAAACCACAGCAGGTTTGAAATTAGTGACTGAGACCATGAGCTCATCAGTAAAGTGTTCTGAGATCAGCCAGGAGCTGTTTTCACATAAACCCCCAACCAGAGGAGTCTCGCTCTGATGGCACATGTAAGTCGCTTCTACATCCGCTTCACTTTTCAGACCCACAAGCTACGTCCATCTTTTAGAAAGCTTATGAATGAGGGCCTTTGAGCACACCTCTGTGGAACGACAGCCGTGGGGTCTCACCTGTACATCTCCCACTCTTTGCAGTAGCTGAAGCTGGCGTTGTGGAGCTTCTCGGGACAGTAGTAGCACAGCGACCTCATGGCTCTGTCCTCCGTCTGCCTTTTCAGAGACGTCTCTGTTTTCGACAGCCTGAAACCTCCCAGCTGGAAACAACAACCAAACGGTCATATGAAGCAAATATGTTCAGCCGCAAGAAATCCCAGCATGCATTGCCTTCAGTACCTTGACGGTGTAGCCTTTAGTCACCAGGAACTTGCTGCTGTTGATGGACCCGTGAACCTTCCATTTTTCTTCTGTGTTGTGCAGTCTAAGATACGACAGGTAAACTCACGAACATGAATCTATGAACGACACGGTCACTGTGAAGCTGCTCAACTCTAAAGAAGATGCAATGATTTGCAGATCTCATAAACTCAGACTTTACTCACAGTAGAACTCAGAAAACATTTCAAAGGTTTCAGCTGAGAAACTTTTAAACTACCTTTCAGCACTGATGGAGCCTCTCCAGATGTGCCAGCTGCCAGTTTCCTTGATACAATCCCCAACCCATCAGAGACGCAGGCTTTGAACGAAGCACTGATAATGAGCGGGCTCGTCCCTCGCCTCTTCATTAACCTGATTAGGTGCAAATTGTTCCTCCATCTTTTCCTCGTAGCACCACTTACTCTTCCAGCCTCCAACTTTTTCTATGTGCTATTGTAAATAAAATAACTCTGACCCTGATGAGATCTGCAGATCATTGCATTCTGTCTTCATTTACATTTTACACAGGGTCCCAACTTGTTTGGAGTTTAGGTTGGAATCTGTAATAAAGCAGACACACTGACCGATAGAGTCCTCGTGCTGCATCCAAACACATGTGAGCTTTCCTGATCCAGGTCAGAGTGTAGTCAGAATCCAGAACCTGGCGAAGACTTCCTTTCTCACAGTACTCCATGATGATGAAGAACTGAGGGTGGGGTCCTACAGGCAGGCACAAGGACAAGTTATTACAGGTTTGTCACTGAGTGTATTTATCTGTGATGTTTTCACGTATTTATATCTGGGGATAGCGTGTAACAGACACTCTGGTCCACCGTGAGGATCCCCCCCCGACGTGGACACACATGCTTCAGTTGCAGTACCAGCAGGGGGAGATAATATATTTAAAGCCAAGAAATCACTGGTGACCAAGCAAGCTATGAAGTCCATTCCTTCTGTGCCAGGTACGACTGAGCCAGGTGGCTGATATGTATTTACTTGTAAATGTGTTAGTATTGTCTGTTAGTTCCTGTTTTAATTTTAGGGTTTGCCCCTCGTGTGGATTTCTGTTTTCATCTGTCCTTTTTACTTTTTTGAACCCTCCTTATCTACGTGTAAAGTGATGAACTTGATGACGCTCCCGTTTTAATGCGCTGCAGTTCTTTTTTCAGGTTTGGCTCAAATACAAGTGCTCGTTCAAAAAAATATGCACCTCTGTGTTATTCACACGCTTCGGTCCGCTCACCGTTCTCATCCTGGATGCAGATTCCAAACATTCGCAGGATGTTGGTTGACTCAAACTGCTTCATGGTGTCGACTTCCTTGTTGAAAATAGACTTCACGTCTCTGGATGTGGAGAAAATGTTTGATGGCAGTGAATACAGCAGGACACAGAGAGCACTGGGAGCCTGAGCTGGAACAGCATATATGTGAGTGTGTGTGTTATTTTCTAATGGGAAGGACTATTTTCCTGTGTTTCATCCCAGTATGGAGCTGAACTGTGGTACAGACCGTGCACTGGTGTTCATGGGGTTGATGTATCTCTTGATGGCCACTGGGAATCCCTGATATTCTCCTTTGTAGAGCTCGGAGCTCGCTGTTGTCCTGAAGGGCTTTTTGGGATGTTCATACTTCAGTTCATCTGGTTTAATCTGTCGCACAGCCACGCTGCTGAAACTGGGCTTATTCACTGTGAACAAAAAAGATAAAGACTCCAATTATAAATCCCACTTTCTGAAAATAAGATGTGTGGTTTGTCAGTAAGTCACCATTCACAGACTTGTTTATGACACGACTCTCCGCAGGGCCGCTCAGCGATGTCGTACTCACACATCTGCACCACTTTGTCCAGCTGACTCAGTATGGTGTTGGTTTTCTCCTGCTGCTCTTTCATGTAGTCCATTAGCACTGATGAACAAAGAGAAACACAAACTCTGAGTCTGCTCCAAACGCTTCAACGGGATTTATTATAAGTGTGGAAACACTGAGAGGAACAAAATCAGCTTTGGTGAACAAGGATGAAAACACTAAAGAGCTCTGCTTGAACGTCTCTAAAGACAAATTCAGTTTCTCCTCACATTTGGTCATCTCCGTGTCGTCCTCCTTCCCGTCCATTTCGTCTTCTTTCTCTCTCTGTTTAAACACCTCGTACAGCATCTCCCTCTGCTCTGATTGCAGAGCTACACACAGGACCTGGTAGGCATCATTGAGCCGCTCGCTCACCGTATCAAACTCGTCTCCGTGGCTGCCCGATTTCAGGATGCGCTCCACCAAGTTGGCTGCAGTGTACTTTTCAATTAGCTTCTGTGCTGAATCCAGAGTTAGGATCAGCTCCCCGAGGGCTTTCTCTACCTGTGGAGAGAACTCTGTGATGGACTTCACCACATCCTCGAAGGCTTTGACTCGGACCGAAATCCGCTGACAGCGCTTTTTGTTGGCCTTCACCTTTTTAGCCAGTTTGTAGATGTTTGTGGCAGCAGAAAAGAAGGGCTTTACCGTTTCCATGATGAGCTGAAGAGACAGAGAGGACAGTTTATACCAGGAAATGCAACAAATCAAAACACATCCATCAATGCTTCCCCCCTCAGGAGGGGTCCTACTGAACTCAACTGGCTTCTTTTACTGTGAAAGAGTTGTGTCTCTACTCTGAGCTGCTCCCAAATGACAGAGCTCCTCACCCACTTAGTCCTGCAGACCCCTCACCAACCCATCACTCAGTCTCCTGCTCCACTCTCCCCTCACTTGTGAATAGGAGAGATACTTTTGAGTCAAACTCCAACGTAGCTGAAACCCTGGGATCAAAGCCAGCAACTATGACGATATTACATGGTGTGTAACAAAGTAGGTTTTTAGTCTTTCCTCTCACGTCTCAGTAAGATACTCAGTTTGTTCCTCCTTCATCTTTGGCATCACACCTTCATGTCTTTGCAGCTACCTCTCAAAGACAAATCAAGACCTTAGATTACACTCCAGTGTTGATCCACACACAAAAATCACACAGATTTGCCTCTTGTGGACTCGCTACATCATGAATTTACCTGTAAATTTATAGGCTACTGCAGAAATATCATTATATCCCAGGTTTCTGTGGCCTGTAAGCCTGGGTATTTTTTACCTTTTTAAAATGTAATTATTTTTGTGATAAAATAAGCATTTTATAGTCTAAAAAACTAATAACAGGGACATATTAAGGTTTATAAGAGTGTGGAGAGGGTTTTTATGGCTTACAAATAATAAAATAAACATATGGTTTCTACTCGATGGATTTTCACCTATGGCGGGGTCCCAGAGGTTTTATGCGTAATGTGTTTACTTGATAAATAGAGTTTAGTGAACAGGATTTACAAAGGGGTTATAAAGAAATGACCTTTTTTACAATGACTGCGTTATTTCACCTACATTATAACCACCCTGGTTCTTTTTGGCAGATTAAAATATCTTTACAGAACTATTGTTAGACTTGCTGCAGTTTCTGTGGCCCTCTTGGCCAGGTCTCTCTTAAGAAAGACATTTTTAATGTCAGTGAGACTTTACAGACTTTAACTGGATAAATAAACACATTTAAAGGTTACTTTGCCAAACACTGATTGCAGCGTCTGCCTTGTTGTGACAGGAATAATGTTTGGAGCTCAGATGAACTGATATCATTCATGAGGGATACATTCAGAGCTCAACTGGTAATGTGGCATACCGGGCACCTAACAGCATCCCATTGGTTCATTTTCATTACTGACACTGGATTGCCCAATGAAATCTCTTAATGTGACAGACCCCGCCCCTACCTTCGCTGTGTACTCACTCGCAAAGGAAGTGGCGAAAAGATGGAGCTGGTAATTTGAGAGAAAACAATAGAAACTAAAAATAGATGCTGAGAATGTTTGGAATGAACGACAGGTTAGCGGCCGTTAGCTGCTGCACCGCGATCAGCAGTAAAAGCAACAACCAGTAACAGCTGGTAACAGCAGGCTGTACCTGCAGCTGTGGAGAGGTGAGGAAGAGACAAGGAAGGTGAAATTAACGTGGTGAGGAAACAGACGCAGGGACATGATTAGGAAAGGAGAGATTCAAGGATTGAGGTAAAATGAATGGCAGCTTTGACCCAACAACATCTGTACCAACCTGCTCAAACCTGCCGCAGCATCTGTGAGCAAACAGAGTGAAGTGTATAAAACAGAGTCAGGAGTCAAACCCTCAACTTTCAGCTCCACAGGCGAGCAGCGTTAAAACGTCAGCATCCAGCTGCTGGTTTGTTACGTCACCATGTGCCACCTGGAGCAAAAACACCAGCGCGGATTTTTTTTGTCCCAGTTCAGCTCTGAATGCATCGCATATTATAGGCCAACAAGCTATTTTCTGCGGTTTAAATACGGACAAATGCTTTTTCACCAAACACGTGTTTTCTCGCTTTGTGGTAAATCTTTCCTCTGTTTCACTGAGAGATGCTGAAACAAACAAACAACAAAAGAGTAACTCCGCCATAATCCGGGGAGTACTGTTCAAAAATAGACCAGCAAAGAGCAGAAAATGCAGAAAGACTGTTTACCTCTGAGATAAAGTTGCTCTTCTTCACAGGAGTGTGCTGTCAGAGCACCACAAGAAAATGAAAGTAGCTCCTGCTTCCTGTTTATGTCTCCCAGCTAAGCGACCCTGCGCTCTGTTTAACACGCCTGCATGAGTCACTATGTCCCAGAAGCAGCACACTGCACAGCCACACCCGAGCCACACACTTAAACCCTTTGACTGCCTGCTCAACCATTTGGTTTAGCATATTTTGAGAGACTATATATAATGAACTGGAGTACTTAGCTTAACTCAACCTTATTGAGCCATCTCTACCACTTGGTTGAGTTATGTTATCCTAAAAAAAAACACTAGATGGCACTGTGTCAGGATATGGCAGGCCTCATCTGCCACCCTCCAACCAGGAAATCAGAAAGCAAAAAATCACTCTGGACACATGGACTGTTTTGGCTAAAAATTTTAAAGGTAAGTACATTTTTCTGCAGTATAAACATGTCAGAGTCTTTACTGAACATGATTATGTCATTTGATACCAGAAAATAGCTGTAATAAATCCATAATATTTTTTTAAAAACATGCTCAACCAAACGGTTGATTTGTCAATTGATGGTAAGAGTAGCAAAACTTAGCTAATGTTTAGAACTGTTGTTTTAACATATGAAATTGACTATTTACTATTGAATATAAATAATTTAATGATCTATACATGTAAATATGACATGTTTAAATTTTTCCATGACAAATACTGTATGTTACAAAATGTTCTAATGTTTAAAGATTTACTCACTTTCTGTGATTATTTTTTAAAGTACAGTTTTAAATGACACATGGAAATCAAACCAACTATATTTCTACAATTGTATTTTTTTTAATGTTTATTAGATGGATTGCAAATCCTTTTATGGAGCAAGACAACGCACCTACCTGGTCCAGCACCTAGACACCTCATTGGGTGTCAAGTGCATTGGCACTGTTCGACCAAATCGCACAGGTGGAGCCACTTTGATGACAGACAAAGAGCTGATGAAGAGAGGGCGTGGAGCTTTTGACTACAGGTCTGCTGAAGGTGTGATCGCAGTTAAATGGTTTGACAACAAATGTGTGAACCTGCTAAGTAATGCTTCTGGGATCATGCCACTTTCAACTGTCAAACGCTGGAGCAAAGAGTCCAAGGCGAAAGTTATGATCCCATGCCCATCACTCATCCCTGCATACAATGAGCATATGGGAGGGATAGATCTCTCTGACATGCTGGTACACCTGTACAAGACCCCAGCCAAGTCTACAAGATGGTACCTGCCACTCTTTGGTTACATGCTTGATCTGTCCATTGCAAATTCCTGGCTGGTCTACAAGAGGGAATGTGGACAACTAAACCAGAAACCAATCACACTCAAAAGATTCCGCCTGGCAGTTGCGCATAGCTTGAAACAAGTCAACAAGCCAGCATCCAAAGTTGGCCGACCATCATCCAGCTCTCCACCACCACCAAAGTAACGATACACCCCAAGACCCTCACAACCACAGCCAGATGTGCGATATGACTGCTTTGGGCATTGGCCACTTCACTGTGACAAGCGAGGCCGATGCAATTACTGTCCAAAGGGCGTCTCAAGATGGAAATGCCAAAAATGCAATGTTTTCTTGTGCTTGAATGCCAGTCAGGAATGCTTTGCAGTGTACCACCAGAAGATCTAATCATCAAGGGGTATTGGTGAAGTTGCATGAACGGCAAAAGAAAAGAGCCAGAACTGTTTCAGTGTGTTCTCAAATTTTTCAGTGCAAAATGGCAATGGTATATAATATACCACCAGAATTTTCTGGAAAATAAAATAAAAAATGTTAGTGCTGTTCCAACACTACAGTGAAAAGTTTATGTTAACAACAGGTCAAAAGTGAATTTGTATGTTTATGAATTTTCGGTAATTGCAGATCAAGTTTTTGATCAAATTTACAATATTTTTGTGTTTTATACATTTTGTGGTTTGTTATTATAACGCCCACTGTTGAAATGGAATCCAACAATGTTTGATGTTTTACTACCACAATAAAGTGGGTCAAACACAAAATTGGGTAGTTATTGTTTTGCAAAATGAGTATAACCTTTACTTTTTTCTACTAGTTATGTCTGTAGAACTTTATGTAGTTGTACCATAGAGAGACATCTCAACTGTTTGGTAGAGGGTAATATTTAAAAAACTATAAGGTGTGTATAAATTTTTTTTTTTTGATTGTGATCATTATTGACCTAAAGGAAAAGAAAATATGGACAAATAATTTTTTCATTGTATTTTTCTTGGTGAGGCAGTCAAAGGGTTAAAAGTCTTCATGAAAAGACACCAGAGGGATTTCTATTTTTACTATTAAACAAAATGACCTTACCAGACAAAAAGCTTTTTAATTTCATGCAAACCTCTAGCCTGCCCCGAGGAGTCACTTGAGTTAAGTAGAGGATACTCAGGGCTGCCTGCTGGCTTTCCTGAGCCTCCCTGAGCAAACTGAAAGGCTGAGTAATAACTGTATTAAGTAGAAGAATCCTGCATGGGGGCAAGTTGGAAATTCTTTGTGATAATACGGTAATAAGTGTGATAAATCACCATGTCCTCAGTCCAGTCAGGAGGAACGTCTGTTTCTTCTATGAAGTTCATAGAAGAAACAGACGTTCCTTCACAAATAGTGACGTAGTTGCTGCAGTACAGCAACTGAGCTGCTAAATGATGCACAACACATAGATAAGCTGCGCTCGTCGGAGCAGACTGACTCACATTTAATGCAGCGTGTTTGTCTGCATTTGTAAATTAGATGGCAATGATTTGCAAATGTTCACCAATCAGTGCTGCTCACACTGAGATCCTCTGGAATGTGTCTACAGTCCGTCTCTGTGCAAACACTTTGTGACCAAAAATGGTTTTTCATTTTGGGCAATCAGCTGATCGCTGCAGCAAGTTATGCAAAAAATAAAAAAATAAACAATAAGTCTATCATATGCACACAGCTTATGGCTGTCATGCTGGAAAACGGCGTCCTGACTCTGAATGTGACCATAAATTATAAAATGAGCATTGTTTTTTGTTTGTTTGTTTGTTTTTTGGTTTTTTTTACAGCAACTCATCAGTAAAGTTTTCACTGAGGTCATAAATACAGTACGGAGCGAGTTCATTTTCTCATAGACGTCTTTGTTATTAGAAAGAATTAAGGCCTTTCTGCATCTGCCTCACTTCTTTTATATACAGTCTATACTTGGAGTAGACAAGTTTTTTAGAAGTAAAATACTGTTTCCTTGCAAAATACTACACATAGATACTCTACATGTGTATATATGAATGCATGTGGAAGTGTAGTGCACTCCTGCATTGTTGCGTCTGCTCGTTGCAGATTCTGATTTGGTTAAGAAATGTTTCAGTGAAAGTGAATCTACTCGTTCACACTGAAAGATGGGGAAGACGCTTGCTTTTGTTTGGTTTCTGTTTTGGCAGAACTGTTTGAATTCAGCCACACTGAAGGTCTAATAAATGAGTCAAAAACTTCCCTCCTGTGTCATGCACACACTTCCATGATGGAAAACTGAGGAAGTGTGTGGATAAAGTGCAGTTATGCACGGTTTCTGCTTCCTGGATAAAACTGACTGTTGGAGGCATGGCTTTTAACTGACAGACAGGAACAGGAAGCAAGGAGGCAGAGCAGCAGGCTGAAGAGGCGCTTTATGTTTTGCGGTGCTCCAACAGCAGACTACCGTGTGAAGAAGAGCAGACTTTCCCTCACAGGTAAACTGTATTTCTGCTGTTTCTCCTCTTTGCTCACAGCTGGTCTTTTTTATTTGATGATTCAGACACTCGTTTGAAAATTCACCTAAAACGTTTCCTGATTTCCTGAGCTTGGTGATTTTTTGTGTATGGATCACCTGTGGAGGTTTGTCTGAGGTTTTGTTTTGTGTTTGAGAGGTAGCTGCAGAGGATACACCCATGAGTGGTTATGATGCTGAGACTTTAATTTCAGACTTTTCTTTTGAGAGGAAAGGTGTCAGGTTAGATGGTGGATGAGGACCCCAAATGCAGACTGATGGGCGAGCAGGCTTCAACTGAAAATGGCTTTTTATTCTAGGCGAGGTAATCACTGAAGCTGAGGCAGACACATAACAAAGGCTGGGATAACGCTGGCAACAGGGTAGCTACAGAGAAATGTGCTATTAACACACACAAGGTAACTAGGGAGAAAGGGAACATCAGGGAACAAGACTAGGGAAAGTAAAACTGAACACTAAACATATGAGATAGAGATTACCAAAATAAAACAGATGGAGCGTTGTCAGTGCACGGGGAGGCAGGGTAAACATAAAGAAAGAACCGATAAACAGAACTTAGAAATCCAAAAACCCACAGAGCACGGCAGGAGGTATAAACTACTGCTTTCTACATCATGTGAACATTGTCATGGTCCCTGGTTTTGAGCTACTTTGGACTTTGATTTGAAAAATCTTCTGGTTTGTGTCATTTCTTGGTGGGTCTTTTTGAGGCTGACGCCTCCCTTTGTGTTTCCTTGTATTGTGCATGTTGGAAATTGTGTTTCATTCATATCCTGTTTCATAGTTTAGCTTGCAGACTGTCTTCCTGTTGAGAAACTCTGGCTGACTTTATCAACTTTGGTATATTTGACAAACAAGCTGAAGCCGGTGTCCCAGGGAATAAGAAGAGAGCCACGAGTGTTCATCACAACTTAAAACTAAATGTGGAGAATCGCCTGTTAAACACTGACTGATTAAAAACTGTTAGTGCTGAACAAAATGAGGTTTAAAAAGGTTTTTGCTATTAGTATTTTCTATGCATACACAGAGTTAAACAGAAGACATATTTTTCCTCTTTAGTCTCGCTGATGAGTGTTTTTCTTACATCTGCACAGCTGTTTAGTCCCATTTCTTTGAGTTCTCTTTAAATTAAAAACCCCAACAATTATATGACCCCCTATGAGCAAGCATTTAGCAACAGCAGGAAGGAAAAACTCCCTTTTAACAGGAAGAAACCTCCGGCAGAACCAGGCTGTGGGAGGGGCGGGGCCATCTGCTGCGACCGGTTGGGGGAGAAACGGGACAAAAAACTCACTTTCCTTGATGGACATTACCCTGATTTCTTCCGTTGCTTTTAACGATTTAACTTCACCAAACATTCAAGTGATCACTTCCTAGGTGAGGGAGGGATGTGTTGCATTTCCTGGTATAAACTGTCCTCTCTGTCTCTTCAGCTCATCATGGACATTTTAGAGCCCATCTGGTCCGCCTTCTCAGGGATTTACACCCTGGCTGAAAACGTGAAGGCCAACAAAAAGCGCTGCCAGCGGATTTCAGTCCGAGTCAAAGCCTTCGAGGATGTGGTGAAGTCCATCACAGAGTTCTCTCCACAGGTAGAGAAAGCCCTCGGGGAGCTGATCCTAACTCTGGATTCAGCACAGAAGCTAATTGAAAAATACACTGCAGCCAACTTGGTGGAGCGCATCCTGAAATCGGGCAGCCACGGAGACGAGTTTGATACGGTGAGCGAGCGGCTCAATGATGCCTACCAGGTCCTGTGTGTAGCTCTGCAATCAGAGCAGAGGGAGATGCTGTACGAGGTGTTTAAACAGAGAGAGAAAGAAGACGAAATGGACGGGAAGGAGGACGACACGGAGATGACCAAATGTGAGGAGAAACTGAATTTGTCTTTAGAGACGTTCAAGCAGAGCTCTTTAGTGTTTTCATCCTTGTTCACCAAAGCTGATTTTGTTCCTCTCAGTGTTTCCACACTTATAATAAATCCCGTTGAAGCGTTTGGAGCAGACTCAGAGTTTGTGTTTCTCTTTGTTCATCAGTGCTAATGGACTACATGAAAGAGCAGCAGGAGAAAACCAACACCATACTGAGTCAGCTGGACAAAGTGGTGCAGATGTGTGAGTACGACATCGCTGAGCGGCCCTGCGGAGAGTCGTGTCATAAACAAGTCTGTGAATGGTGACTTACTGACAAACCACACATCTTATTTTCAGAAAGTGGGATTTATAATTGGAGTCTTTATCTTTTTTGTTCACAGTGAATAAGCCCAGTTTCAGCAGCGTGGCTGTGCGACAGATTAAACCAGATGAACTGAAGTATGAACATCCCAAAAAGCCCTTCAGGACAACAGCGAGCTCCGAGCTCTACAAAGGAGAATATCAGGGATTCCCAGTGGCCATCAAGAGATACATCAACCCCATGAACACCAGTGCACGGTCTGTACCACAGTTCAGCTCCATACTGGGATGAAACACAGGAAAATAGTCCTTCCCATTAGAAAATAACACACACACTCACATATATGCTGTTCCAGCTCAGGCTCCCAGTGCTCTCTGTGTCCTGCTGTATTCACTGCCATCAAACATTTTCTCCACATCCAGAGACGTGAAGTCTATTTTCAACAAGGAAGTCGACACCATGAAGCAGTTTGAGTCAACCAACATCCTGCGAATGTTTGGAATCTGCATCCAGGATGAGAACGGTGAGCGGACCGAAGCGTGTGAATAACACAGAGGTGCATATTTTTTTGAACGAGCACTTGTATTTGAGCCAAACCTGAAAAAAGAACTGCAGCGCATTAAAACGGGAGCGTCATCAAGTTCATCACTTTACACGTAGATAAGGAGGGTTCAAAAAAGTAAAAAGGACAGATGAAAACAGAAATCCACACGAGGGGCAAACCCTAAAATTAAAACAGGAACTAACAGACAATACTAACACATTTACAAGTAAATACATATCAGCCACCTGGCTCAGTCGTACCTGGCACAGAAGGAATGGACTTCATAGCTTGCTTGGTCACCAGTGATTTCTTGGCTTTAAATGCAGTGGCTTGCAAAAGTATTCGGCCCCCTTGAACTTTTCCACATTTTGTCACATTACAGCCACAAACATGAATCAATGTTATTGGAATTCCACATGAAAGACCAACACAAAGTGGTGCACACGTGAGAAGTGGAATGAAAATCATACATGATTCCAAACATTTTTTACAAATAAATAACTGCAAAGTGGGGTGTGCGTAATTATTCAGCCCCCTGAGTCAATACTTTGTAGAACCACCTTTTGCTGCGATTACAGCTGCCAGTCTTTTAGGGTATGTCTCTACCAGCTTTGCACATCTACAGACTGAAATCCTTGCCCATTCTTCTTTGCAAAACAGCTCCAGCTCAGTCAGATTAGATGGACAGCGTTTGTGAACAGCAGTTTTCAGATCTTGCCACAGATTCTCGATTGGATTTAGATCTGGACTTTGACTGGGCCATTCTAACACATGGATATGTTTTGTTTTAAACCATTCCATTGTTGCCCTGGCTTTATGTTTAGGGTCGTTGTCCTGCTGGAAGGTGAACCTCCGCCCCAGTCTCAAGTCTTTTGCAGACTCCAAGAGGTTTTCTTCCAAGATTGCCCTGTATTTGGCTCCATGCATCTTCCCATCAACTCTGACCAGCTTCCCTGTCCCTGCTGAAGAGAAGCACCCCCAGAGCATGATGCTGCCACCACCATATTTGACAGTGGCGATGGTGTGTTCAGAGTGATGTGCAGTGTTAGTTTTCCGCCACACATAGCGTTTTGCATTTTGGCCAAAAAGTTCAGTTTTGGTCTCATCTGACCAGAGCACCTTCTTCCACATGTTTGCTGTGTCCCCCACATGGCTTGTGGCAAACTGCAAACGGGACTTCTTATGGTTTTCTGTTAACAATGGCTTTCTTCTTGCCACTCTTCCATAAAGGCCAACTTTGTGCAGTGCGCGACTAATAGTTGTCCTATGGACAGATTCCCCCACCTGAGCTGTAGATCTCTGCAGCTCGTCCAGAGTCACCATGGGCCTCTTGGCTGCATTTCTGATCAGCGCTCTCCTTGTTCGGCCTGTGAGTTTAGGTGGACGGCCTTGTCTTGGTAGGTTTACAGTTGTGCCATACTCCTTCCATTTCTGAATGGTCTCTTGAACAGTGCTCCGTGGGATGTTCAAGGCTTGAGAAATCTTTTTGTAGCCCAAGCCAGCTATAATTTCTCAATAACTTCATCCCTGACCTGTCTGGTGTCTAAATCCAATCGAGAATCTGTGGCAAGATCTGAAAACTGCTGTTCACAAACGCTGTCCATCTAATCTGACTGAGCTGGAGCTGTTTTGCAAAGAAGAATGGGCAAGGATTTCAGTCTGTAGATGTGCAAAGCTGGTAGAGACATACCCTAAAAGACTGGCAGCTGTAACTGCAGCAAAAGGTGGTTCTACAAAGTATTGACTCAGGGGGCTGAATAATTACGCACACCCCACTTTGCAGTTATTTATTTGTAAAAAATGTTTGGAATCATGTATGATTTTCGATCCACTTCTCACCTGTACACCACTTTGTATTGGTCTTTCACCTGGAATTCCAATAACATTGATTCATGTTTGTGGTTGTAATGTGACAAAATGTGGAAAAGTTCAAGGTGGCCGAATACTTTTGCAAGTCACTGTATATTATCTCCCCCTGCTGGTACTGCAACTGAAGCATGTGTGTCCACGTCGGGGGGGGGATCCTCACGGTGGACCAGAGTGTCTGTTACACGCTATCCCCAGATATAAATACGTGAAAACATCACAGATAAATACACTCAGTGACAAACCTGTAATAACTTGTCCTTGTGCCTGCCTGTAGGACCCCACCCTCAGTTCTTCATCATCATGGAGTACTGTGAGAAAGGAAGTCTTCGCCAGGTTCTGGATTCTGACTACACTCTGACCTGGATCAGGAAAGCTCACATGTGTTTGGATGCAGCACGAGGACTCTATCGGTCAGTGTGTCTGCTTTATTACAGATTCCAACCTAAACTCCAAACAAGTTGGGACCCTGTGTAAAATGTAAATGAAGACAGAATGCAATGATCTGCAGATCTCATCAGGGTCAGAGTTATTTTATTTACAATAGCACATAGAAAAAGTTGGAGGCTGGAAGAGTAAGTGGTGCTACGAGGAAAAGATGGAGGAACAATTTGCACCTAATCGGGTTAATGAAGAGGCGAGGGACGAGCCCGCTCGTTATCAGTGCTTCGTTCAAAGCCTGCGTCTCTGATGGGTTGGGGATTGTATCAAGGAAACTGGCAGCTGGCACATCTGGAGAGGCTCCATCAGTGCTGAAAGGTAGTTTAAAAGTTTCTCAGCTGAAACCTTTGAAATGTTTTCTGAGTTCTACTGTGAGTAAAGTCTGAGTTTATGAGATCTGCAAATCATTGCATCTTCTTTAGAGTTGAGCAGCTTCACAGTGACCGTGTCGTTCATAGATTCATGTTCGTGAGTTTACCTGTCGTATCTTAGACTGCACAACACAGAAGAAAAATGGAAGGTTCACGGGTCCATCAACAGCAGCAAGTTCCTGGTGACTAAAGACTACACCGTCAAGGTACTGAAGGCAATGCATGCTGGGATTTCTTGCGGCTGAACATATTTGCTTCATATGACCGTTTGGTTGTTGTTTCCAGCTGGGAGGTTTCAGGCTGTCGAAAACAGAGACGTCTCTGAAAAGGCAGACGGAGGACAGAGCCATGAGGTCGCTGTGCTACTACTGTCCCGAGAAGCTCCACAACGCCAGCTTCAGCTACTGCAAAGAGTGGGAGATGTACAGGTGAGACCCCACGGCTGTCGTTCCACAGAGGTGTGCTCAAAGGCCCTCATTCATAAGCTTTCTAAAAGATGGACGTAGCTTGTGGGTCTGAAAAGTGAAGCGGATGTAGAAGCGACTTACATGTGCCATCAGAGCGAGACTCCTCTGGTTGGGGGTTTATGTGAAAACAGCTCCTGGCTGATCTCAGAACACTTTACTGATGAGCTCATGGTCTCAGTCACTAATTTCAAACCTGCTGTGGTTTGTAAAATGATAACATTTCCTTTTGAACTTGTTTCAGTTTTGGAATCATCCTGTGGGAAATTGTAACCTGTAAGAATCCTTTTGAAGGTTTGTATCTAAACTACACTCACTGAAGATTTAAACTAAGATTTGGAGTCCTCTCCATCGACTTCTCCTCCTGACGTGTCTTCAAATGTCTCGTAGGTTTTTCAGATGAAGAAATTTATCAGAAGGTGTATAAAGAGAAGTATCGAGAGCAGCTTCCTGATGACTGTCCTGCAGAACTGGGACAGCTGATCAACGAGTGCCGGGCCTACGACGGCTTCCAGAGGCCATCAGCTGGAGGTGAGTTCAGTTACTCTGTGACTGATTACATGTGTTTACTGTCACGGTGAGACTGAAGTTTCTGTTCATTATTACAGTTTTGATATTTTCTCCTGTGCAGTGCTGCTGGATAAACTGCGCAGTGTGGTGACACAAATGGAGGAACAACAAGACTGATTAGAATCATCCTGAGAAGGAAACACAACGTTTGGATTTTAACTTTTGTTAAACAAACATTAATCAATACCAAATTCAGGGATCAGAGGAAGTTAACAAAATCAGCACTTCCTGTATGAAAGAGTGCTGCCTCTAAGGCTCATCCTTCGCTCTTTGCTGTATGTGATCAACCCAAACAGCTGGAAGATTTAGCTTTGTTTGTTCTGCAGATGTCTCTGAATTTCCACTGTTTCAAAGATAAATGAGTGGAAGTCTGGATGCTTTACAGTCTTGGAAACATTTTGTTCTTTGTCTTAAAACACTCAAACCACCTTTTTCTGGCAGAATCTCACAAACACCTCAAAGATCCCACAAACAGCTGCCGTCACAGCATATGAAACAAGTCGGTCCAACCTCCTGTGGCAGTGTGAAGTCAGACTTAAACGTCGCCAGCTCTTCTCACAGCTGTCCTGAACACTGCAGCTCAGATTTCACGTGAAACCAAAGAATGAACTCCCCGCTCAAAGCTGTTCCCTTCATCGCTGTAACGACACCTGTTGAAACGACTTGCAGGAAAATGATTCGGTCCAAAGTGCCAAAAGCTGAACTTTGTTCCATTTGCTAAATGAAAAACACTGGCAGCAGCTGCCACCTTTCATTTAAAACGTGTGTGCCTTTTAAAATTCATTAATCAAACAATTCATCAGTCTCACATTAATCATCTCCAACTCTTTTTCTGCAGATTAAATCCATTCTGCTCATTTTCACCTTAAACATTTGAGGTCAACCATCCAAATCTGCTAGAGCAGCTCTGAATGACTCAAAATAATTAATTCATTATTATTAAATTAATAATTACACTGGACCCCAAGGCTGGCCCTCAGACCAGGAAGTCCCATCTGGTTTGATTATCAGCTAATTTTAATGAGAACATGACAGAAAAGCAGCACAGACCGCCTTCAATGACACTGAGAAACAAAAACAACACCAAATGGCATTTGTCTAAATCGCAGGTTTATTCTTGGTTATTTGGGTTTAAATTAAATAAGGCACATTCACATCATCATTAAACATTCAAGCCTGAAAATAAAACCAGGTGGTACAAAAATAATCCCTCAGACTCGGCTTTGAGTTTGACATCCGCTCAGACGAAGTTAAATCACAAACGTTGTTTCTATGTGAGGGAGACGCAACAGGAAACAGTGACACTGATGGGAGACACGTTTACAGTGCTCTGCTCATAACCATCAAATCGACTCTCTTCAAACGAGTAAAACCGTCAAAATCCACAAATATGAAACATTAAACACTGAGCAGGACAGTCGGCTGTGATCGAATGCCACAGTTGCTCTTTTTCCTCTGAAGACGCGCTCGTTTCATCAGGTAACTACAACCGTTTCATGAAGTAAAGAGACCGAAACTCAGAAATTAATTTGACAGAGGCATAAAAATCACACTGCTTTATTTTTAAAGAAAAAGAGATGATTGTTGTAGTTTTCAGTCATTCATCAGGCTGAACAGTCTGAATCGGGTTTTTGGGGTTTGGACTCAGTTTGTGTTCGATGATGTCATGATTTCATGAGGCATCATGACTTTAAGAGGAAGCTCAGACACATTTAGTTTGGTTTGGCTTCTATTTTCTTCTCGAGGTGTTCTCTGAAGGTTAATAAACCACCTGAGCTGATGGAGCTCTGACTTCTGACCAAAGACCATTTAGAAAAGCTCACAGTCCACGTTTGTGGCCGCTGTCATGTTTTCTTTGTGCACGGATTTGGTCGAGAGGTTGAAATGCTAAATTATCATCACGGACGTTGTAGCATAAAAAAAGCATGGCCGTAGCTTCAAACTGCGACGAGGAAAGCTGAAGTGTGTTAAGGTGCGTTCGTTTTAACGACCAGCAGGGGGCGACGCAAAAAGACTTCCTGTACAGGAAACCGTGATCTCAGTAACACTTCCTGATGAGTTTGTGGCCTCAGCCATGAGGTTCAAGTGTTGCATGAGAGTTTGTGATGAGCAGAAACAGTCCACAGGTCCAGTTCAGTGACTGCGACTGAAGCCCATCAGCATCCTTCTCTGCAAAAGAAGCCACGCCCATTGGGTTAAGCCTCACAGTACTCAGACGGATCTCATAAAAATTCACTCCATACAGTTTTTCTATCAAACTGTAAACGTGGCTCACTCTCCACTTGAGCGGTCAGCGGTTTTAATGTTGGTGCTCAAAAATCATCAGCGCCTGTAAAAAGATGGAAATCCTTCAAACACCTTGATTTGGAAAACAGCAGGCGGTGGTGTCGGATTTAAAATCAGCTGGATAAAAGCACGCAAAGAGGATGAGCAGCGGACAAGGAGACACACGGAGCTCCACCCTCCTAAATAAAATAAGGTCATCCTGATTAAACCAAAGTAAAAACCCCAAAAACGTGGTGCTTCAGTCAGAGCCAGAGAGCAGCAGCAGAAACTAAAGTGAGGACATTCAAACAGCAAGAAATGAAATCAGTTTGCATCCCTTTTTCTCTGAAGGCTGGAAGAAGAAAGTGCTTTAAACTCAGCTGAGACGTTTGTGTTGAAGCTAAATGTAAAGAATTTGGTTCCCTGTGTGAGGAGGGTTTGGATCTCGCTCGCCTCCACACAAAAGGGCCGAGCAGTTTTCAAACATCTGCAAATGAAAAACAAAGTTCGGAAACCTGTCAGTGGAAAAAATGCAGCTTCTAGTTAATGTTAACGAGTGAAAACGGAGCACGAGTGCTGCCGAGTCTGTGCGGGTTAAACCTGATCCAGGTTTCTGAGTCAGGATCGTCTCTGAAGACCCCCACTGACCCCCACCCCCACTAACACAAAACATGGATGGTGCCCGACGCCCCCCTCAGTTTGCCTGAGGAGGCAGAAACCTCCGAGCGGGACAAATAAAACCCGACGCTCTGCAGTGAGAGGACGTTTGGTTTGCGAGGTTCCGGAGTCTCGTGTGCTTTTCTTTCGGCGGTCCTGCTCCTCGTGCCGCCTGCACTGCACGCTCCCTACATCACTGTGCGCTGGGTTCTGGCTGCTGATTGGCGTTTCTCTCTTCGTCTCTTTCGCTCTGGGTCGGGGAGGACAGGCTAAGGGGATAAGGGGTGGAGTCTTCGTCCCTGCTCTCTGATGGTAAGCCTTCAGCTTCCTCGCCAGGCCGAGGGCGGCCGTCAGAAGAGTCTGCGTGTAAATCTTGGTTGGTCTGGCTGTCGGGGTCAGACTGAGCAGACAGGATGTCTGCGAGCGGGACATCGGCGGAGATATCGACCTGCGACGATGTAGTCGACGGCGTGGATGGCGAGGTCTCGCTGCCCGTGCTGCAGCTGGAGGTGTCGGTGGAGAGCGATTCGGCGCCGTTGGGTAGCTCAGCAGCGTGCGCAACGTCCGTCGGGTCGGCCACGGTCGGCGTGTGCCCTCCGGTGTCCAGGGTGTGAGAGCGAGCCAGGCGCCGCTCTTTGAGACTTCCTGTGGGGCTGCTGACTGCCACAGTCTCTCCTCGCCTCAGCCTCCACCTGTCCGGATTCACCTGCAAAGAAACGGCAGCAGAACTAAAGTCTGCCCGGCTCCAGACCGGAAACACAGATAAATACCAAAATACATAAGAGAATAAGACGCGTGTACCTGGTTGAGGTTCGGAGAACACCTGGGTGGAGAACCTGAAGAACCCTTCCTCATCTGCTGCATCCTGAAGGTGCAGGTGGGAAAAAGGAAAGAAAAATGGGGCCGAGGTTCGATGGCGGAAGGTTAAAGTCATACATTCATGAGAAATAAATTCTGATATTCTCTCAGACTAAAGCTGCAAATGTCTGTGAAATACACTCAGAAATAAAGTGGAATAAATCAAATTTACAAGGAATAAACTTCTTTTTCTTTTAATCTAATCCTGCAGCTGCTTCCTTTAGGGGGCACCACAGCTCATCATCTGCCTCACCCTATACTGTCATCCAGCCCTGTGCACGTTCTCCTTCACTACATCCATGAACCTCCTCTGAGCTCCTCCTCTGTTCCTCCTGCCTGGCAGCTCCATCTCCACCCTCCCTCCTCTGCACACGCTCAAACCATCTCAGCCTCTCCGACTGATTCATCCTGTTCAGGTGTGGATTCGTGGCTTGCTGGCGGCCTACCTGCTGATGGACTGAGCCAGCTTCTGCTTCCTGTTGTTGGAGTTATCCTGCAGCCTCAGACGCTGCACGAAGGAATGAGCTGAAAGAGCAAAAGCACAGAAACGATCCCGTTTACGCGTCTGTGGATCACAGTCCCCATTCTAATGAATGAAATTCAGGTAAAGCCTGCTTGGATAGGATTCATTGCTGGTGTTAGTTACCCAGAGCTCCTTTGGGGACGGAGAGGAGTTTGATCGGTTCATCATCAGGGGAGAGTCCGGACGCTTTCTGCAGAGCTCGCAGGATTTCAGTGTTCTGCACGAGAAAACAGGAATATAAGTCTTCAGACGTGCATGACGGTGCAGCGATGACGAGCTAACAGGTGTAGCAAACAGCTCCAGGAAGAGCTACAGGAGAACCCCCCAGGACCGACTTCAAAATAAAAGAAGACGATATTTATACTTTCATATTCAGCAGATCATGGTCACATTATTAATAATTAGGATTGTGCACCATCCACTGCAAGGTCAACAAGCCGTTTAACCTCTCTGTGTTGGCACTGAACTCCAGTTTCACACATTTGGATTATTTTGAGCTGTGAATCATACAAAGCTACCCTAGCACAGTCCAAAGATATAAATTTGGAGCCAGGTGTGAGCGGAGCGGGTTTACTTTTATGCTTTTTATGAACTCTGAAGCTTTTTGGGAGCTACAGCTGGCTGAACATACTGTAAGGTGCTGTGTAGTTTCATGCTCATCACATATTTATGATTTTATAATCATGTATCAGACATCAGCATCGGAGTGGTTTCAAATTTATTCTGCTGGACTACAAAGGTGGGACCTGCACAGAGCCGTGATGTCAGCACCGTGGAGGTGGTCACTGAGACGGAGCGACGCCATGACGCTGACATCAGGACCCTGTGGGTCCCACTCAGCTCCTTAAACAAGTTCTCAGATTCAGAGTGAGGCGGCTCCACGACCTTTCCGCCCAGCTCGTAGGCGCAGTCCAGCGGCGTCCTCTGCCTCTTGTTCCTGATGCCAGGAGAGGCCCCGCCCCTCAGCAACAGCTCCACCAGCGCCAGATGCCCGCCCCGCACCACCTCATGGAGCGCCGTGTTCCCCTGAAGGTTCGCCACGTTCACCAACGCATTACTCTGTGAACACACACACTTTCAGGGTTAATGTCAATGTGTGCGTGCGTGCGTGCGTGCGTGCGTGCGTTTACCTGTAACAGGATGGTGGCTGTTTCCAGATTTCCACGTAGGCAGGCGTGGATCAGCGGTGTGTTGCCATAGTGATCCTTTTTATTCAGCTTGGCGTTGCACTCCAGCAGAAACCTCACCACCTAAACATCAGCATGACACTCAGACTGATTCATCTTTCACAACGACGACAATTAAATCACTTTTTGCCAACACAAACACAAACACACACTCACATACACATACACACACACACACACACACGCGCACACTACTGTAAACACTGTAGTGGTCACCAGCAACTACCCGGGTCCCAGTCAGAGTCACATACAGACCGACTGTGTTTTCACCGCTCAGCCCTACACAGGCATCTAAGAAAGTACAACACCTGCAGAAACAGGCTGCAAGGTGAAATTAGAGAAAGTGACCGTGCAGAATAACAGCAAACAGCTCACATTTCCCCTCAGTGAGGAGAAAACCTCTGAGCAGCACCTGAAGCAGACGCTTGGGGTTGGACTCCTCTTTCTGAGCCGTTTCTCTGCTCAGTGACACGAGCAAAGGACCGAGTGGACTCGTGCAACAAATGAACTTTAAGTCAGCTTTTTGTTCTGCAGTCTGACTTTCTGATCGTTCATGTTTGAGTCGGTCTTTGTGCGCGTTATATCCAGAACATCCAACAATGAGCATGCTGGGAACTAAAGCTCTGCTGGTGGACACATTTCCTACCTGCCCCCCGGTGTGGAGCAGCTCTGATTTCTAGTGTCGAGGTTAAAAAACTGCAGTTTACTGAAACTGAGGCAACATCTGCCCGCTGTTGCTGTCCTGAAGTCTCTGATGTCACTGCCTCAGAGCTTCAGTGATGACGTGTGCCCGTCTTTCTTTTTTAATACTGGCTATAAAAATGGTTATAGGATGGACACCAGTTTGAAAACAGTGAAGATCTGCAGCCAAGAAGAATCTAGTAAGATATTAATATTTTAATAATACTGCACATCAGGCTCATCTGAGCACAGGCAGCTTAACCTGGAAATCTGATGCTGTAGAGCCTGATTTTCTGCTCCTTATGTGACGTTTTCATTAAAATTTGAGTAACTTTAAAAAAAAAAAGAAAAACGAACTAACATCAGCCAATACTTCCCACACGTCTTCCTGAAAACACAATTTTTCCACATTTACATCCTGTGCACGGAAAGCTCACACCTTCACTTTTCCCTTATCGCATACCGGGATGTGGCTGTTCTGGCAAGCCAGGTGAAGCGGCGTGGCGCTCTGGTTGGTGCGGGCATTCACGTTGGCCCCGTGGCGGATCAGCAGGGTGGCCAGGGCCAAGTGTCCGTGGAGGGCGGCGACGTGGAGGGGCGTGAAAGCGTCGACGTTGCAGCTGTTTACGCCGAGAGTTCCCGCCTGCTGCACAGACAGCTGCAGGAAGATCAGAGAGTTTAATGGAAACGGTGTCACCGCGTTCAGCCCGCGTCCACGCTGCTGTCCGGGCCACCGCCGTACCTTCTGAGTGGGAGCGCAGTTTGGGCACTGACACAGAGGGTGGCAAAGCGGAGCCTCCAACCGTACTTCTCCTTCATCCTCATCCTCCTCATCCATCCACTCCAACAGGTAACGCACCTGAGAAACAGGATGAGCAGATCTCGTCACGTTTCCCATCGAGGAAACTCGACCCTGAGCGTTCAGCACAAAGGCAGAAGACTCACCATCTCCACATCAGCGTCTGCCACAGCTCGCAGCAGCTTCTCCACCTGTCAGTCAAACACAGAGGCGTCAGACACCAAAGCAGCTTATTGCCTCCAAAGTTTTCTTCTTCTTTGGTACTCGGAGCTGCACCGACCTACATGGACGCTTTCTCAGAAATAAAGTTTGACTGACTGATTGATTATTGGTGCTAGCTAACGTCTGAGCAGTGTTTCAGATGTGTTTCCTGTGCTGCGAGGTCAGCGTTCACCTCTCTGTGCCGGACCCGTTCTCCCTCTGGTTTGACCTCCGAGCCCAGGGAGGAGATGCTGGAGACGGAGGAGCGGCGGCTGCTGCTGCAGTCTGAGGCCAGAGGGGAGCGGCTGGGAGACTGAGAGACAGAAAAGAGATGCTGAAAACACAACCAGCCTCCAAATACTCCCAATGCTAATATGCTTTAGCTTTAGTGTGTGAATGCAGGTTAAATGTGACCACCAGGGTGAACGTTTCAAACATATGTGGTGAAACCAGAGAGGACGCAGAGTCAGGACGGCGAACATTCGCTCACCAGTTCAAAAGTAGTTCCAGGTTTCACTAGAACTGCTTCTCACTGAGGAAACAGTCCCCCCCATTAAACATGCAGCTGCTCTGTCTCCTGAATAAACCTTTTTGTATCTAATTACATTTTTGTCACATGGATTTTGACAATATTCACTGTGATGTTGGAGATCTGTCTGACGCAAACGTGAGTGCAGATGAGACTCACGTCGACGCCGCTGCTGCCGCGCTGCCGGCCGTTCTGAGTGGACTGCAGCTGCATGAGGATCTGCAGGAAGACGTGAACGACATTTATTTTACAGTATGTGCACCATGAGACCAATATGTTTCTTTTCAGGGAGCACCTGTTTACATTACTTTTCATTTTAAAAACCTTTATTATGCAAGAAAGGCTGTGTGAAGATGATTCAGAGACTCTGCAGGACTAAAATCCAAAGCCTGGGGCCTGTGTCTGCATCAGGTGCAGCAGAGATGAAACAAACATCTGATTTTAAAATGTATCTGAAGCTGGTTTAGTGGACAGACTGGAGTAAGAGGATCAGTCGACCCGCCGTCAGCAGCTGATCAGACATATGGAAGCAGTGAGATTTATTCTTTCCTTCAGTGAGATCAGGAGCTGGTATCACTCATTACGCTACCACAGCTGTGGGTTAAAGGACTCAAACCAGCACCCACACAGTGTGGAAACGTCCTCTGCATGTTCTGGCACAATCGCGAGAGCTGCAGAGCGTTTTGGCGAGTGTCGCTGACCTTGGAGTTCAGGGCGCACTGCAGCGGCGACTCCTTGTTCTTGTTGAGGATGTGGGTGCTCGCTCCGTTCTCCAGGAGCACCTGGATGATGCCCTCGTAGCCCCAGCGCGACGCCATGTGCAGCGCCGTGTCGCCTTTGTCGTTCACCAGGTCCAGACGGCACGTTTGGACATCATAGTACACCAAGGCCTTCACACACTGACACACATCATTCGTTATTTATGAACATGCCGAGTTATTTACTGATACAGACTAACCCAGTGGTTTCAAACCAACTGGAGCATTTAGAAGGATGTGAGCTGAAACGCGAGGACATAAACAGAGCGGTGACGTACGTCCTCGTGTCCGTACATGCAGGCGAGGTGCAGCGGCGTGTTGCCGTTGTTGTCCTGAGCCTCCGTGTTGGCCTTGTAGTGCAGCAGCAGCAGCTGGACAACAGAAACAAAGGAAGGACAACATTTTTTGTAACTGGAGTATCTATTTGTCTTCTATTTGTCTTCATTCTAATGACAAGTTTGTTTGGCTGAGGTCAGACAGCTGTGGCTGATGCAAAACACACACTTCAGTCCTCACTTTGGAAACTGGTTTAATGACTTTGTTTGCTTATAACTCATCTGATTGGATTATGTTAAAGCTTAAAGGTAGAGGTGATGTTAAGGGTCACCTTTAATTTGAACCTGCCAGTTAAAAATAACCAGACTTTGACTGACAGGTGGATGGAGACACAGGCGGCTGTAGCTTCACCTCAGCTACCTGGAGTCTCTGAGCTGAACCTCTGCACCGTGTTTGTGCTGCTGGAGCCTTATGGAGCGTTTTAATGACATTTTTTTCTGACCAATAATATGGCTGCTGTGAGGTCACTGCACTAACAGACTGATTAAGTTCAGTTTTTTTTATTTAAATCTGAGGATTTTAGTTTTCTGCGCATGCTCACCGTTACTCCCTGGTATCCACGCTGACACGCCAGGTGCAGCGGTGTGAGGGCGTGGTAGTCTGTGGCGTTGACCTGAGCTCCTTTATGCACCAGTATGTCGATCAGCTGGGACTGACCTGACACACACACACACACACACACACACACACACACACACACGTTAGGAAATTATGCCTCGCAGTATTAAACAAACTCATGTTGGGTCACTACGCGTTAGCAGCCACTCACCGCAGTGAGCAGCGACATGCAGAGGAGTGTAACCCCGGTCATCTCTGGAGAACGGCGTGACGATGGACGGGTCGTTGAGCCGCCTGAAACATGGCGCCAACACCCAGAGTCAGTTTACAGTCAATAATGGCTGAACGCGTTAAACAAGGAGCTTATTGGTCAAAGGTTAGAGGGGGCTTTCAGGAAGTAACCAGTGAGGCTCAATCAGCCTCTGCGGTCTGATTCTGAACAGGGTGATACCTCAGAGATTCAGCTATGAATGGTGGGCGTGGTCGACAGGTGGAGCTGTCTGCTGGGCCTTGCTTTAGCTAACAGGACTGCACAGCATTTGTGCTGTGCTACAATTTTGAGTACTTTCATTTTCAGTGGACCATTGTATAACGGTCTGAAATACTTTCTGTGTGTGTGTGTGTGTGTGTGTGTGTGTGTGTGTGTGTGTGTGTGTGTGTGTGTGTGTCTCTCTGTCTCTGGGGGTTTCAGTGGGAAGTGAAAATACAAATAGTTTTCATTCCTGATTCGAAGCTCTGATGAACAAAAACAATTGAGAAAAGAAGAAGTGATGATCAGCTGAACAATGAAAATAGAAGTCGAAGGGTTCCAGTGAAAAACAGAATAATATCAAATATCACATCAGCTTTTCTCTGCATATGTGCAAAGGCGAAGTCAGCCTTAAAGTGAATTTCCAGCGTCACAGTCAATAATCAGTGCGTCATAAACTCCAGGCAGGTCTCATCAAACCTTTATTTTGACGTACTATATTCTTCTATATTGACGTACTCTCTGTACCTCTGCATGTTTATCTGTGCGAGTCTGGACACTGACCCTGAAAGCTGGAGGTCACAGAGGTCACAGGAGCAGAGAGGATGACACATCTTCACATCTTCATCGGCCTCTCCATCACTCAGCAGGCGTTCAACCTCCTCTTCATTTCCATTTGCTATGTGCTACAAAACACACAGGAGCAACCTGAGCATTAGCAAAATCTCCCCACTAGATGTCAGAAGACATGTCAGCCAAGAGAGATCAAAAACATTAAATTCAGACTTTCAGAGCACACCCCATAACAGCCGCAGCCAGTGAGCGTGTTTCTATCACTGTTTGGGGAGGATCTAGATGCAACTCAGGGGTTTTCCACATCTGTCTGCTGTTTACCTCAGCTGTCAATGCTGGGTGAGAAGTGTCCATCTTTATTTACTCTGGAGGAGTCAGGAGTCACTTCTGACTGATGACAGTGTTACTGAGGTGAACCTTTCTGTTGGTAAGCTGCTGTTAGCCTCTGTTAGCTGTTGTGTTTCTGCTGCTGTTAGCCTCTGTTAGCTGTTGTGTTTCTGCTGCTGTTAGCCTCTGTTAGCTGTTGTGTTTCTGCCGCTGTTAGCCTCTGTTAGCTGTCGCGTTTCTGCCGCTGTTAGCCTCTGTTAGCTGTCGCGTTTCTGCCGCTGTTAGCCTCTGTTAGCTGTCGCGTTTTTGCCGCTGTTAGCCTCTGTTGGCTGTTGTGTTTTTGCTGCCGTTAGCCTCTGTTAGCTGCTGTCAGTGAAAGTTTCTATAAAGTGGATGTAACTGACACTTAGTGTCACTTAGTGTCAGTTACATCACATGATATGAATAAACTTTCATATCATGTGAGAATGTAATCACACTGTTTATCAGAGGGAAAGTGGGTTTTTCTTCGGACCCTTGAGCTAACAATCTGATACGTTAGCTTGTAACCAGGTGTTGTTGTTTAGCCGTAAAAACGCTATTAGTCAGAAGGAGGGTGTTCTTCCTGGCCACTGTATTCAAATATGGTGAGGGGATATTACAGTTTCCACAAACCCACTCCTATGTATTTTTATCAGATTAATTGTATCATTGTCTTGGAAGACGTAAGACACTCTGATCTATGTACAGTATAAAATTAACCCCCCAAAATAGTTAATATACATTTAACTCACTTTCATGGCCTGGAAAACACCAGGAAACATCCAGAAAACATCATGAACATAAACACAAGAAATGCCAACAGAAGGAACAGAGCTGAAGATTTTAAGTGCCAAATAACAGTTTTTATTTCACTCTCTTAAATTCCTTCTCCTTTAAACTGAATTGGACCTCAAAGGCTCTGTAAAAACATTCACAGTATGAAGGGAAGCTTTTGCATGCTACTGCACAATAAAAAAACAAACAAAAAAAAAACAAACAAACAAATAATTATACAGGGCGGGAGCGCTGATCTTTTATGGGACATCTGCTAACGTCTCGGGCTGCAGCTCACCTCAAACAGACAGTTAATGGGCGTGGCTACACCCTGAGTCAGCAGACTCATCCTCTCCTTGAACAGCGCCTTGTCGCTGAGCTCGCCAGAGCCCTGAGGAAGGAGGCAAAAACAGGAGAAAAAACATGGATGATCTCCAGCACAATGAAGCAGCTGCTGAGCTACGACAGCGGTGTGTTTGTGTCTCACAGAGTTCTGCAGCTTCCCCAGGTTGATGTACTCCACCGCCGCCTCGAAGGTGCTCAGACAGTAGCTGAGCTCATCTTTACTTGAGTGGCTGAAGCAGAAGTTCCTGATGTAGCTCAGGTTGGCCATCCTGAAGGCAAGACGACACATTAGACCACCCAGCTAAATCTGTATTAATCCAAATGATGTTTCATGACTATAGATCATCCTTACGCTTCCTGTCACTGGACGATTAATTGTGCTTATTTATAGAGGAAAAAAATCACGCGCTGTGGATTTTCTCTGTTATCGTTTAATCATAGCAGTTTACTGTCAACAAATATTATGAATTCAATAAAGTAATCAAATATTGCAATAAAAAAATGATGCATTTGATCATAAAACATTAACATTTGCTTGTTAATGTCCCTATTGGAGGTCACCGGTCCGTGTCCTCAGCTGCACAGAGCAGTAAACGCAAAAACTGCACCTCCTGCCTCATAGGGGGCGCTGCAGAGTCCAGACTGAGCAGGTTCTGCTGCAGAACAAACACAGGAACCGCTCAAGATGTTTTTAATATGAAAATGTCTCCAGGCTGTGAAGTTTGGAGCACATTAGAAAATATAAATTCCAATTATAGCAACTTTCTGTACCGTGGCATCGCGGATACGCATTATCGAAAACTCAAAAGCTAATTGAACATCGCAAACATATTCAGGTCCATCCGATCAAACCTCCAAGAGGAAAAACAAAAAATAAAACGGACACAGACGCTGCCAAAATTAGATTAAATTAAAAAAGTGAATTTTTGGTACGATGGCTCCAAATTTCACAAATGTGGGTGAAGCCAGTGTTATCGTTTAGCCACGCACACATGTGAGACCTGGAGAATGTGAGGGCTGCGATACCATCCCTTTGACCCAAAACTGTAAAACTGAGTCGTCTTTTTGTTTTCACCGCCTCATTTTTTCCTCATTTCTCTGCATTTTATTCCCGACAGAAGGTCAAAGGTCGCAGCCAGTTCCCCTTTCGCTCACCAGTTGGGGATTTCTGTCTTCACCAGCAGATAGAGGACGACAGACAGCAGGTCGTCGGCGCTCACGGCTTCTATGCTCACTGTGGAGGGAGACACACAGTCAGTGAGTGGAAACTGAAGACTCATTCTTCCCGTTCATCTCTCCCTCAGCTCAGCACTAATGACTAAACTGGCCCCTTGTCAGCTCGGCCTGCAGGCTGACAGCGGGGTTGTTGCCGTGATCCAATAAGCTTGGATTACCAAAGCAAACTGCACAAATGGAAGCTCACAGAGTCGGTACTGTCCTTTTCTTTAGGGAAACACAAGAATCGCACAGCCGCTCTCTGATGAGTCCCGTATTTCCCTGCATTACACGTTTAATAAGGTGGTTTCTCTTAGGTCACCACGAGAAAATAAACGAAGTGTCTCATTTGTCAGACTCCTGGATCTAATGTGATTTTCTCAGAGTGAGCCAATTTAAAACTACTAGATATTTACAGTTTTTTTGTCCTGTTGGGGACTTTTTCTACAAACGCGTCCAACAGACATGAACTGAGGTTTAATTCGACGTTAAATTCGATTAAACACAGATCTGCACCGCATTCAAATCAGCTGGCTAACACTGCGTCGCCCCTCGTGCCACCGAAACAGCTGAAAACAGCACAGACCTCCCAGCTCTCGCACTTTGGGATTTTGCAGCACAGCCCAAGGATGGAAACTACGACATGATCAAAATTATTACGTTAATATTATCAATGATATGGATTCATGCCAATGGACTTGCAACCTCCGTGTCTGTGACGTGGTAAACTACTTTCTACTGCAAGCCTCATCCACACCTGTGCTTTTTCCTGGCGGAAGCACAAGCCAGCGCTCACATATCCATGAACCCACCTGAGGAAACTCGGGGTTCAGCGTCTTGCTCGAGGGTACTTTGGCATGCAGTAAGGTGTTGCACCACAGACCAGCTGCAGACTGACTAGAACTGGTTGCAATGTGTTGCAAATCTGTCCAATCGACTTGAGGGTGTAAGGGACCCGATCATGGCGAGCTGTGACATGTTTCCATTATAGCGAGTGCTGAAGCTCCACACACACATTTAAACTGCTTTAAACCGATTGAACACGATGAGCTCACACACTCGCTTTAGCTCCGCACACACAAACCAACAGAGTAAGTACCGGTGCGTCTCGGGGTCTGGGTGGCGGTCAGCGCGACTCTACGCAGGCAGAGCAGTTTGAGGAGGGGGGACGTCTGCTGGTTGAGCTGGCTCAGCTCTCTTTTAGCCCGAGACAAGTTTATGCTGCAGAAACAGAAGAACGGGAGGACAGACGATGGGTCAGAGACATCGAACTGACACATTCACACAGCTTCAGTAGCTCGGGCTAAAGGAAAGAGGCACACAGCTAAACAACAGATTCAATTTACAAAACGGAGACAGAACCCATCAAATGGTGCAATCGAACAGGATGCAGACAGAAGTCTTTATGATCGCTCTATTTCACCAGTAACCCTTGGATGGTCTCCATTATTGGGACCCTGTGCTGTCCCTCGGGTCAGACTGACCAGGACATATTTAAAAACAAGTCTGAAATAAAATTTGACTTCATAAACCACGAACACGTATCGTCTTTATCCATGTATACTGCTGGAACGCTGACACGAGCAGGTCGCCTTAACTGGGTCCATGTAAACGTTTAATCCCACTGAAGCATTTTGCATGTTTACACATTGTCTATGATGCCTTAAGAACAGCAAGCGCTGGTTAAACCTGTCAGCAGAATCAGATTTGACGATGCACAGAGGTCCGGGTCTCAAGGTCCACTCCGATGTGTGGAACTGACCTGAACTCAGGTTTGACTCCCAGCTCTTTCTGCTGCAGCTCCTGCAGACTCCTGGTGGTTTTGTTGAAGGCAGCGTCCTGTCAACCGGCAGCACAAGAGACGGGAGAGGAACTTTTAAAACTGTCAAAGCCTCTTTTTGGGGTCATTACAGTAATAAAGAGCATGAAGGAGAAATATTAAGAGCTGTAATAAGGCTTCCATCACTGAAACAACGATCCCTCTGCAAAGACAAGTGATCCCTGCAGACTGTGTGTTTGACGTTATATCTGCAGCAGCATGCAGCATAAACACCACAGCGATGTGTGCGTTTATGCAGGAAGCACGTTAGCAGGAATCTGATCAAAATGCAGATCGCTCAGGATCTGGAGGTGGAAGAAAGCGGATGCACAGACGGATTATTCGCTCCCTCGTTAGGTCTAATGAGTAAATCTGAGCTCAGACCTACCTGGCTGGCCTCAAGTGTTCCCACAAAATTAAAGATTAATTCATGGATACCATGATGAACGTACATCTGGGAAAAGAAGAGGAAAAGCAATATTTTAATACGTGTCAGAAACAGCTCATCAAAGTGTGCCTGCAGTAAAAAACATGAGTTTTCACCTCACACCAAAATAGCTGCATGTTTGGATTATTAAGCTGCTTCTTCTGTTACATGTAGTTTTGCCCACATTGAGTTCTGTCTTATTTTTTGTAAATATTTTATTGAGTTATTCAGCTTATTAATCAATTCCTTTACAGTTTTCACTGGCATAAAGCAGGAATGTCCATAATAAAGCTATGTGTGACAGCTGTGTGAGCTTCTGCATGTGTTTGATGAAATCTGCTTTTCTTGCAAAGTTAAACTTGCGTCTACGTGTCAGCGTGCTCCTTCACTGAACCCAGAGAGACGTTACCTCCACTGCCTGTTTGAGGAGCGTCATCTGAAGCTCCTGCTTTGCCAGAAGTTTCTGCAGAAAACACAAAGCATGCACGGGAAGAGGAACGCGTTAGAGGATGTGATAAGGCCCAAAACTGCTGTGTCACACACGCCGCGGCCACATATCATCCAGTCCAGAGGAACTCACAGCACATCCTGCGTGTGTGCGTCAGGTCAGAGGTCACGCTGATAAAAGGAAGCTGATTTGAAGCGTTAGTTACGGCGGTCACATGACACTGTTGGGGGTTCGTTCCTTTTTTAAAGTGCGAACCGGAGGAAATGATTCCTCCCCTCATAACACAGCAGCATAACGCTCACGTAGAGACTCTGTGCAAAGCCAACAGATGAACGTAGCGATGGCCGCATTAACCCAACACTTTACAATGATGTTGATGTAAGGAAGCATTAACGACCAATGATGCTGTTTAATGAGAATGCTTCCTCTGGTTTACGTGCTGTTTTGTGCCATTTCCCACAAAGAGGGAAGCGCAGACTGCATCGAGGTCACAAATGCCTGAATCAACAAAAGCAGGATTTTTCTGAACTGCTGCACGTGAACTACAGCAGCGACTCAGTATGGCCTCCATTTATATACAACACAACTCACGTGAGCTTCTTCTGCAGTAAAAAGGATGCTGGACTGTCAGGAGAGCCACACAATCATTTATGGAAAGTTGGTTTTAGGAATGATTGCTCACAGCACACTGCTGAGCATCTGTGCCTGCAGAGTATTTAAATACTCGTGTCAGTGAGGAGCAGGTGGTGCAGGAACCACCTTCAGACCTGCTGTTTGTCTGAGTTCATGGGAAGTTCATTTCTGGGGGATTTTTCCGACAGCGCCAGCAAACTTTTCCTGCCTTAAGACAGGATGTTGTGAGGGAATCACCAAGTTTGCACACAGCAGAAACAATGAGTGGCAGAAATCTGCATTTTCTCCCAATTTTTATTTTATTTTACAGATTTGAATAAGAATCCTTTTAATACAGGTGATTTTGCTAAAACCTCTTAAGTGGTGCCATAAATTCAACATCCTGACCGACTGGACTGCTCGTCCTTTGTATGGTGCAAAGATCCAATCTTTTATCCAGCTCAGGGTCACAGCGGACCAGAGCCCATCGTTGTTAAATTAAAACAGCAGCCTCTCAGTGAGTAATCAGCACTTGTGGTTTCCATCAGCTGCTCTTCCCTCAGGCAGAATCGGCTCTCAAACAGAAGCTCACAGTTTTATTAAAAAGAAACGAAGCGGAGACACGGAGAACTTTAACAGTCACATGCTCCAAAAGCACGGCCGTGTTACTCGACCACGTTTCTCACGGCTTTGATGTCATCGTGCATTCGAGGGACAAATGAACCAAGTCAGATAATCACACGAATAGCCATGAACGCACCAAGCCACCATGCAAACCAGAGAAGCACACAAACTATAAAGTAAAGACATAAAAGAGTGAATATTGGACCCAGGCGAAGAAGCCAGAAATAAATATTCACCAAAACAAGGAGAGAAAGGCGGACTTTCACTCAGCCATACAGACAAAAAGATTTCAGCTTGTTCCGTTTTAACGACCGACATGACAAATAAAGACTGTTTCTACTCACCAGGTGAGAGTCTCTCAGCAGACACTGAAGACATTTAGTGTAAAGACCGTTCACCGAGTCCTGACAGGAAACAGGACAGCTGTTAGCTCAGCAGGAAAAAAAAAGGAAACATAAAAATCCCCTAAAGACTCGAAAACCTTTAAAAACATTAAAGCCAAAAAGATGATCACTCTCCTGGAGGTGTTTTTTTTTTTACATTTTTCATGTATGAAATCCCTTTTCAAAGTAAAAAAGTGAAGCCAGCATGGAGGAGCCTTAAACCTGCACTCTTTTTAATGGCCACTAGGGGGCGATAGCTGCGGCTGTACAATGACAAGTTTTGCAGGCTTGTTATGTTAACTTGTGTGCAAATAACAGGCCTCGAGACCAGTCTGCAACCATAGGGAGGATTTCCAACCAGCTGTGAGTGACGCCTGCAGACCGATGGTAGCTGCTGAGAAACCATCGCTCAAATCAGTCGGTGACCCTGGTAACCACCAGTCACTAGGGAAAAACATGAATTACCCAACCGGTTGGAAAAACCTTCCTGTGATTGCATCAGTATTTCTGCCTTATCTGAGTCATACAGACAAAACTGTCTGTATGTGGTAAAAGAATGACAAAACCTGTAAGGCGTTCCATTTTATGTGTCGAATATGCTATTTTAGGTCAGACATGCCCAGAGCTCTGTTTCCTTCAGCCCCCTGTTTGTCACTCTGGTCCTGAGGCCGTTTATAACCCGGGTTCTGTTTTGTGTCTGTCATCCCTACTATGTGGTGCCGGAGTCCCTTCCTCTCCTGCTCCCTGAAGGCCTGACAGAAGCTCTGGATGTGCTTGTCCATTTTCTGGGCGTGGCGGCCCAGGAACTCCCTGACGTCCTCCAGGCTCCTCAGGCTGTAAGAAGACAGCGTGCTGACCTCGGACAGGCTCGGGTCCATCTCCATGGGCCTGGAGACGCACAGGATGCTATAGCTTTGCTCCCGGTCATTGTAGAAGGTCTCCTCGAACAGGATGGGGATTGACACCGGAGCCGGGAACCCGGATCCCAGCAGGACCTGCCTGTCCTGGATCCGGACTTCCTGTAACACAAACACAGAAAAAAAAACCACAAGCTGTTAAATGGCCTCTTTTTGTATTTTTAGGACTGTAAAAGTAGGACAGCGGTGCATTTAAACTCAGCCTCTGGCAACAATGAGCAGCACAGACGGGCTTGTGTTGAAGACAGACCTTCCCGTCTGCAGTCTTATAGCCGTCCTCCACGGGCTGCAGCACATAGCTGTCGAAGTGAGAGTCCGAGTAGCTGCTGAGGGTCAAACTTCCACAGCACGGCACCAGAACCTGCAGGTTCAAAGCGACACGCAGGGTATTCAATTTATTAACCACTCAGCACAGATTTAGAGTGACCTTTCCACACTAACGACAATCAGATAAGGTCTCATCTGTGTTAGGAAGCAGAAAATAGGATCAAATGGTACAAAGAGTGGAGTCTTCACTGTGTTAACTGCGGTTAGGTGGACGTACAAAGATGATGAACAGCACTGAAATGGCTCCTGGACTCTAACTCACTTATGCTTTTAAAATAGTAGAAGATGTTTATCGTGAAGTATACTGCACTTTGGTGTGTAGTGGGAGTATTAAAATACAGATTATAGAGCCGAGGCTCCACATTGTTTGCAGGTTTGTGTTTAACCCTCTCTGCAAATTCAGGTATCTGATGTTCTGAAAATAGCGCAGAAACGCTGAAATTAAACAGGCGTCATTTGTTTTTAAGATGTTCACGTGAAGTCAATAAATGCACATGACCTGATCGGCAGCATTTTATTAAGGATCTGAAGATGCAGTCACGAGCCAGAGCAGCTGCGAAGCCTGACGTATGCACAGTATGTGCACGCTGTGCCATGTAGAACTGATTTTTCCAGCTCTGCTGCGAATCATAGTTTTAATGCAGTTACATGCATTTTTTTTCCCCCCGCTGATGTTTTGACAGCGTGCAGATGACCCGACTGGCCGGTGTTCAGACATCTGATTCTCATCTGCTGCTCCAGGCGTCCGATCGTCTTCTTTAACAAGTTCAAACGAGTTTTAGAGCGCCGCTTTGCAGCTCATCTGATATCTCTGCGCTTCACTGAGATCCAAATGTAATTTATCAACCCGGCTATAACAGTCCGACCAAAACAATGCTCCTCTAACTCAGTGAGAGTAAAGGGATGGCAGCAGAGCGTGTTGAAACCACCAGAAATCCCCATGCTGACCTGCCGTGAGGCAGGAAGTGGTGTAAAGGTGTCGCTGTGCTTGCAAACCCGGCTGAGCGCGCTTCTTTTACCTCCTCATTTAAACATTTTAACAGGGATAATGCCTCTTGAACCTGCTTTAAGGAGCCGGTGAATTTCTCAGCTGTTTGTAGGCGCAGCCTTCAACCACACAGGAGGAAGCGAGAAGTTGTTCTGTGAAACAAACTGGCAGAGCTCTGCAGCCGGCTCACACCTGGACTTATTCATGTTCTGCTGCAGTTATTTTGAGCTCTGTGCCGTTTCCTCATTTTCACCTCCCTACTGTTTTTTATTAATGCAAACAACAGCACGGCCTTCCCGAGCAGAGACAGAGACGCTCAGACCCCCAGCCACCTACAGACGATGCAATACGAGGGTCTCCGTTTGCACACTGATGTGTTCCTAACATAGACGAGCAGCACCGTCTCTCCGGTGTGTGCTGGATCTGCCTCGCGGTCTCACGCCTGACATCACTTCCTCCGTGAGGCAGCCCGGTCAGATGAACCTGAGCTCCTCACCCTGCTGCCGAAGCTCATTTCTTCTGCTTGTTCTGCAACTCAAATGTTTTTTAAACATCTCAGTCTGAAGCATTTTCCACCCATTTTTAAAAAACATTGATCATCTAAGTGAATATAGACGCCACAGAGTCACAGCTATGTGACACCCAAACAGAGCGTGCTCTGATTAATCGCTGACAGATATCGTGGTACCTGATCCTCACATACATGCAGGTGGGCTTGTCTGGTGACATAAATGAGTTGACAGGTCAGACTCACAATGCCGTGGAGCTCTGCCACTTGGCTGCAAAGGTCGGGTCTCTGCTTCTCCAAGGCCAGGTAGAAAGGATTCTTCAGGATGTTCTCATCATATACAGCCATAAGGAGCTGGAGGTCTGGATCCTGCAGAGGGAACAGGAGAGTGATGAGAGGAAAGACATTAATGATCAACCAAGTATGTGTCAAGGACTTTTATAAATGTGTGACCAGTTAAACCCTTCGTGGGAGAGGGCTGTGGGGGTGCAGCCCTGTCAGGACTCATCTTCTGGGGATTATAAATAGTTGTAGAGAATAAATCTTTCACATCAGCCTCTCTGAGAGCAGCTGCTGGTTTCCTGTCGATAAGCATGTGGCAATACTGCTCATTGATGTTTGAGAAAAGCCAAGCAACAACAACAACAACAACAAAAGATCTCATGATTCCTTAATGCCTCCAAATTTGAATCTTAGGACAAGACCCGAAAACATGCTCATTTATGGTCTTTGAGGGCACTGGACAAGAAGTCCCTTTCAAACTGGTTTCCAACCTAATGTGGGGGGTGGGGGTGGGGGCTTATGTTCCCATCTCGTTCTGTCAATCTGCGGTGTTCAGGCCCCCGCCGAGGTCACGCACGCTCATGTATGAAGCTGTGCCGCCTGGATCTGAAGAAACCAGGGCTGCTTCTCTCTCAGCTGATCCAATTCTTATTGAACTGGTTTATTTCAGTACGATTGATCTAATAATCCTCCATCCAGACAAAGCTTCACCGGCTCCAACCTGGCCAGGCTGGATGTGAGGCCTCGGAAAAATCTCCCAGAGTCTGTAGTTACTAATGCTGCAAATAAGAGCTTTTATGTCTATTTACAATTAACTGAGCCTAAAGAGCTGAGCAGTTAGGTGGTTTGAACTTGACTCCACTTACCTGCAGCTGTAAACCACGAGTCCTCTGAAGGTGTTACAGGACTGTGGATGCCTTCAACAGAAGTCATATCGTTTGGTACCTGGGAGTGATTTTTGCCAGTGCTTTTATTTTGAAAAAAAAACCCCCCATGCTATCAAAGCTAACTTCTTTTAAGCTTCTGTGAAGCTGGAGCTGTCTCCCAGCTTCAGAGTTTATAGGTTATCCACTTCTGACCCAGTCTCTGTGGCCTCTTCCTTAGAGACTGGGCGAGAAGTTCAGTTATTCAGGAGGAGCTCAGAGCAGAGCCACTACTCCTCCACCTTGAAAGGAGTCAACTGAGCTCGTTTGGGGACCTGGCTAGGATGGAATACCTCCCGAGTGAAGTATTTCAGGCATGTCCTACTGGGAGGAGGCCGCGGGGTAAACCCAGGACTCACTGGAGAGATTATGTCTCTCTGCTGTTCCAGGAACGCCTCGGTACTAAACCAGACGAGCTTGGAGGAGGATGCTGGGCAGGGGGAGGTCTGAGCTTCTCTGCTTGGGCTGCACACTTCCACTGATCACCAAACTGTTTTAAAAATTGTACTTAATGCAGAAGTATTGCATATTACCATTACTCACACCCATGACCAGCAGATTGGCTGTCAACTAAAATTGTTCCCATTCTTCAAAAGAACCAGTCAGAGGTGTACACTGGTTGTACTGGTACACTGATAGAACTGCTGTTATAGCATCTGGATTTATTGAAAGAAGTGGAACATTTTCTAAACCTTTCAAAGGTAAAACACTGAATGCACCAACTGTAACAGCTGAATACTTTTCAATCAGTCGAAACGACAACAAAATAATCAGCAGCTAGTTCAATAAACAGGTATTTTAGTCCAGTTCTTAAGTAAAAGTTCCATGTTTGTAGCGTCTCCAGTGTGAGGATCAGAATGATGTATTTGGGACTAAACAGATTATCTCAGTTCATGCATTCAATAATAAACAACTTTTCCCCACACATCAGTGAGCTGGAACAGGAGTTTTGTGGAAAGAATGATTCATTGATGGAATATTTAGGCAAGAAAAGGCAAAGCAGGTCATCTCCTCGCCTGCATTTAGCTGGTATATCATTGTTTTTGTGTTGATAAGGAAAGTAAAAACCACCACGCTCCATTTTCTGAAAGTGAAAAGCTAAAAATTCCCACAGGTTATAAATAAAAGTGTGATTTCCTTCACCGAGGCAGCCAGATGTAATGAGCCAGATGTGTTCGGCCTGAGGCGAAGCTCTTACACCTCACCCAGAGAACACAGATCATCACCAGAGAAAAGCAAAAGGGTCTCAGACTCATGCACAGCTCTCTGAGCTCTGCAGCAGCTCCATTCTTCTCTCCAGATCAGTGCGCCCCAGGGTGGCTGTGGCTACAACGTAGCTTGCCATCACCAGTGTGTGAATGTGTGTGTGAATGGGTGAATGACTGGATATGTAAAGCGCTTTGGGGTCCTTAGGGATCATAAAGGCGCTATATAAATACAGGCCATTTACCATTTACCATTCCTTCAGTCATTCTGTTGCAGATCTGCTGCTGTGTTTGGATCTTTGTCCTGTTGATGACGCGGTTTGGTCCAAGCTTCAGCTGTGGGACACACGGCCTCACACTGACTCTACAGAGGAGCTCATGGTCCACTCAGATCATCATCCCTCCTCCACCACACTGATGGCTGTATGAGGTGTTTGTTTCCTCCAGACGTGCTGCTGTGTGTGATGGACAAACATCTCCACTGTGGTCTCGTCTTTCCAGAAGTGTGCAGCTTTGTTCAGATGCAGCTTTGCAAACCTGCGCTGTGCTGCTGTGTTTGTTTTTTTTAGAGAGACGAGGCTTCCTCCTGCAGACCTTTCAAACAGCCATACTTGTTCACTCTGTTTGTCTTTACAATGCCGTAAACTTTAATATTAAAAAGAATAACTGAGGCCAGTACAGTCAGACATGAAGTCTTAAGATGTAACCGAATCTTTAGCAGTGATTTTAAAGAAGACACAGATTTCCTCAGGCAGGTTGTTCCACAATCCAGAAGCCCTAACAGCTCGAATCCTTCTCGTCTGCCTGAACATCAGAAGCTGCACACCAGCTGGAACAAGAACAGCAGGTCGAGTAAGTTTTCAGGGGCCGTGCAGGGCTTCAAAATATAACAGTAAAATTATAAAAATCAATCCAAACAGCAGAACCGTTAGAAGGGCTGTAATGTGCTCACTTTTCTTGGTTCTTGTAAGAAGTTTGGCTGCTGAGTCTGAGGGTTTTCCTATTAAACCACAATTTACCTTTTAAAAAGTCAGCACAGCTAATAAACCGAAGGCGTAATCTGTTATTCTTCCCATTTCTAGCCTGAACATCAAAAGGAGAAACAATGCCAACAAAGAAAACTCAATGAAAACAGAAAGAGGGAGATGATTCATCTTTGTCTCAGGTCTGAGATTGTCTGATAAAAAATGATGACTGAAATGAATCTCTGCAGCACATCCACGAGATCGCAAACATGTACAAGCACCAAATTTAATTTAAAAACAGTTCATTCAGCTGCGCGCCAAAACCACAACAAACCAGATCAATTCTACAGACAACACGATCAGTTCTGCCCATAAAAGGGTCAGATTTTTTAGTTTAATGACAGAAAAATACGTTTTTAAACATTTTCTGATCTCTTAAAAGTCTCTAAACTGACCGCTCACACCTTGCAGGTGATCCACTCACCTCAGTGGTCAGCTTCATCCTCCCTCAGCTCCCACACACACGCACTGGAAACCAGTTCAGCACAGCACACACAGTAAATCCCCACCCGAGCAGCTCCATGCTGGGGAAAAAACATCACGTGACCCTCGTGGGTCCTCGTGACCTCACAGGCTAGAAGCAAAACAGCAGACAGAGGAATGTCCGTCCACTCGGGCTTGAGGCACATTCACAGCTGACGTCTTAGCCTCAGGTTGAAGGGAACAACAGCATCACCAACAATCACAAAATACCGAGCTCAACGTCCAAACTCAGGATAATAAAGCCCAGTCACACCGAAGTTCTCTGATCTGAAGACACAATGACTCACAGACTCACTTTCCTGAGTGGAGGCTTAGTTGTTTCGTCTAAGATGAGCGGTATTAGCTCTGCCCCCTCTAGGTCAACCACCTTCTGGTTGGCTGCCCCTCACAAGCTGTAGGATTGTTTATGCACACAATGGTCTTAGTGAAACTTCCGTCATGTTTAGTATGAATATTCACCACTAGAATAGAAGATATGAAGGAATATAAGGAAAAGTAGGATCATTTCACCTTAAAACAAGAAGACAAATCGGGAGTGTTTTATATTTTTAACTGATTTGCATCTCTAGGGACTTGGATTTTATATTTCAGGTTTCTCCCAAATGCAGCTTTAAACTGGCACACTTGCACTTGTTAGCAGAGGTGGCCTGAAGGTTTTCTTCCACTCTTTTAAGTCCTATTATCTCATATGTTCACCCATGCTCTCCCTTTCTATTGTGATTTTTTTTTATTGGGTTATCAATCTATCTGTTTCGAGTAAACACCTAGATGTTCTTCGATGTGCTATTAAATATAAAGAAATACAATTGAATGTTTATTTTCCTGTTTTGCGGTATAGATATCCATAAAACAAGAAGGTAACTTGAAATGAAACTAAAGTCGTAACTCTTAAATTTGACATTTTGTGAATGGAGTCTGGCGTGGCGCTGGAAGCAGCTAATAAACTGTGTCACGGTATCGTTCACATGACAGGTGGAAGGAGGAGTTTTATACTGCTCTGTGATAAATTAATATCTGAAGTTAACTATAGTTATCTAACAATTGTTTGTTCGGTTCTGTGGGTCTGTCAGCAAACGGGGACTTTAAGTTTTTAAATTAGCCTCCTAGCTAAAACCAAAAACAGACTGTAGCATTAGCGTTTCTGGGGATTTACTGTTGCCTTAGCGTAGTGACACGTTAGCGTTTCCAAACACGGAATTGAGCCAACAGAAGTGATGATTTGAAAGAAGACTGATTTTACCTGCTATTAACGAGTCCCTCCGGTCATCCAGGGTTTAGCATGTCAAAGCCAAACAGCCTCAGCAGCAGCACCCTGTCAGGAGCCCTACGAGCTTCTCAACCTTGCGAGACGAATTGCGATAAATAAGCTGCTAAAAAGAGCCGATTCGCCGATTATAGCGTCCTGAGTTCGATTCTGTCCAAGTAAAACTTTTACAGAAGAAGAAATGCGTTCATGTAAACGACCGTTTCATTTATGGGATCTGATGTGGACAAATTAAAGGGGAGAAGCGCACCGGGTCACACTGACCTCTACTGGCCAGTACAGTGTACTACATAAACACACTGGCTCACACCGACTCCTACAGGCCAGCGCGGTGTACCGCACCATTTTCAACTTCTGTAGCTCTCCATCACCATTATCTCACCCACACTTCCAGGTCTCTGATAGGATCTGAACTCAAGACCACACATTTCATCAAGCATTGTTTTTTATGTCCCTACTTTATTATTTTACCCATTTTGTGCTTGCTCTCAATTTTATTTCTGACACCTCAGACACTTCACACCTCCTCTATTCACCCTGCTCACTCCTCCCCACCCCCAACAACAGCATCCAATACACACTCAACACAAGGCTCCAGCCTGTCTCTCTCAACCACCCAGGTTAGGAGGGAACTGAGGAGGATTAAAGCCAAGAAGGCAGCGGGTCCAGATGGCATCAGCTCAAGGGTCGTCAGGTCCTGCGCGGACCAACTGTGTGGTGTGATGGAGCACCTCTTCAACCTAAGCCTGAGGCTGGGACGAGTCCCACAGCTCTGGAAAACCTCCTGTGTTGTACCAGTGCCAAAGACTTCACGGCCCAAGGACCTCAACAGCTACAGGCCGGTGGCTCTGACATCCCACCTGATGAAGACCCTGGAGCGGCTGGTCCTGGCTCAGCTTCGGCACCTGGTGAGCTCATCACTGGACCCACTTCAGTTTGCCTACCAACCTGGCATTGGAGCGGATGATGCTATCATTCACCTCCTACATCGCTCCCTCGCTCACCTGGAGACCGCTGGGAGCACTGTGAGAATCATGTTCTTTGATTTCTCCAGTGCCTTCAACACCATTCTTCCCTCGGTTCTGAAGGACAAGCTGGAGAACTCTGGAGTGGACCATCACCTCACTACCTGGATTTTGGACTACCTCACCGACCGACCACAGTATGTGAGGACTCAGGGCTGTGTGTCGGACAGGGTCGTCTGCAGTATGGGGGCCCCACAGGGAACGGTTCTGGCTCCGTTCCTCTTCACCATCTACACTGCAGACTTCTCCCACAACTCCACCCAGTGCTTCCTGCAGAAGTTCTCTGATGACTCTGCAATAGTCGGCCTCATCACTGATGGGAACGACAAGGAGTACAGAGGACTGACTCAAGACTTTGTGGACTGGTGCCAGCTGAACTACCTCCAGATCAATGCCAGTAAAACCAAGGAGCTGGTGGTAGACTTCCACAGGCACAAACATCCTCCACTGCAACCACTGAACATTCAAGGTATGGACATTGAGGCTGTGGACAGCTACAGGTACCTTGGTGTTCATCTGAACAACAAACTGGACTGGACTCATAACTCAGACGCCCTCTACAGGAAAGGGCAGAGCAGGCTGTACCTGCTGCGGAGACTCAGGTCGTTTGGAGTGGAGGGCCCACTCCTGAAGACCTTCTATGACTCTGTGGTGGCCTCAGCCATCTTTTATGGTGTGGTCTGCTGGGGCGGCAACATCTCTGCCAGGGACAGGAAGAGACTGAACAGGCTGATCCGCAGGGCCAGCTCTGTTCTAGGATGCCCTCTGGACCCAGTGGAGGTGGTGAGTGACAGGAGAATGGTGGCTAAGCTGTCATCCCTGTTGGACAACATCTCCCACCCCATGCATGAGACTGTGACAGCACTGAGCAGCTCCTTCAGTGGGAGACTGCGGCACCCACGGTGTGGGACGGAGAGATTTCGCAGGTCTTTCCTCCCCACTGCTGTCAGACTCCACAATAAAGACTTTAACTGATCAAACACACACATCTACAAATGTGCAATAATCTTTTCTGGCATCGTTGTATTTTTACTCAATTGTATATAGCATTTGTACTCTATTTTTATCTCATTGTATATTTTATTCTATTTTATTCTACTGTATATAGTATTTTATTTTATTCTATTCTGTACAGTTGTGTACTGTATTTATTCTTATTTTATTTTATTCTAATTTTTGCCTCATAACTTTTGCACTGTCCACTTCCTGCTGTGACAAAACAAATTTCCCACGTGTGGGACTAATAAAGGTTCTCTTATCTTATCTTATTTACTTCCCCAGCGTTGTCTCGATATTTATTTCCATGCACTAACCTGCATGTAAGATGCTATACCAAGTTTGTAGGATGTATATAAATTTTAAATAGCAGTGACAGAAGCAGTTTCTGGTCATCTCTAAGGATGTACAGACGAGCCGGTTAGTTTCAGTGAACAAATAATTTTTATTGAACTCAAAGTGATGAGGATTAAATCTTTACAGAACATTTAAAGAAAAAGTGAGCCAAGTTACAGCTTCGAACATTGCAAACTGATTTTTATTAATGTGTGCACGGGAGCTGCTGGGAACAAACGCCAGCCTGAGAAACTTCACCTATGCTTGATTACATTCGATTCTTTCACTTTGCTGTTTTTAGTGCAGGTGGTGGTACAGGAGACTGATGAACAAGTTTCACACAGCACTTTGTAAAACCAACAGAGAGAATTGGAAACAAATGACCTCCTGCAAAACGTCACTACACCTTTCACCAGCAGGAGGCAGATTTACCCAGGAAGTTTAATGTAGTAGCTGAAACTTGAAGAAAGAAATGAGAACAGTTTGAGATCGAGTTCACCATCATCATCCATTCCTCAACTCTCTTATTAGACAAAGGATGATGAAGATGAAGCTGCCAGGCAGCAGGAAAGGAGGAAGACCTCAGAGAAGATTCATGGATATAGTGAAGGAGGACATGCAGAGGACTGGTGTGACAGAGGACGACGCTGGGATAGGAGGAGATGGAGGCTGATGAGTCGCTGTGGTGGGCAAAAGAAGGTGGTGGTGATTCATTCCTCTGCACCCCCCCCCCCCTCGTCTATTTTGATCATTTCATTCTGGGAGTTGGTGCTGAGTGAGAGGAGTCGCTTTCCAGGTGCTTCAGCTACTGTTTGGTGCCTCATACATGAGAATACCCATCCTTCCTAAACCTGTTTTTATTCGCTCAAAGTAAAATAAGCTGAGTGCAGATCTTCTGAGTGTGCAGTTGAGTCGTTTTTACAGACGTCTTAGTTTGAAACTTTCCAAAATCAACAAAGCTATTCGTAAATGCTGGAATTTACAGTAAATACTTTGAGTACTTTTACAGGAAACAGAAAAAAATTAACTGATGGCCATTTTGCAACCCGCCTTCATCCCAGCTCCTCCTTTTCAGTGTGATTCAAGTATTGCATTAACTGTTTAGGAATTACAGCCATTTATATACACAGTCAACCACCATGAGACAGCTCCTTCCATGACAAAATAAGCAGATAAAATGCACAGAACTTATTCCATCAAGGAAGCAAGCGAGGCTAAAAAAAAATAAAAATAAACCTTTAGGATTGGCCAAATCAAAAGTCTGGATCTTTCTTTAAAAAGAAGGAAAGCACTGAGCAGATCAGCAGCACCAAAGTGTCTGTGAGACAAATACAGTGGATGATCACAGAATTATTTCCATGCTTCACGAGATCTAACAAACCGAGAATACGACGAGGAGGCAGAGGTATAACTGTGAAGGTCAACAATCACGCGATGCCTTCACAAATGTAAAAACAGTTTACAGATGAAACCATCATCATCATCTACAGAGTGGGTCACTCTGGGGAAAAATGGGTGTAATTCATAAACAGTTAACACAGACCGGGCGTGAAAACCTGAATTAAAGCTCAAAGTCGGCCCTTCAGTCACATCCAGTGTTTGATTTAAATCGACTGCGGTGGGAAAAGTTAAACGGTTTCGTCTTCCAGCTGCTCGTCTTCTCCTCAAAAAGAGTTTGAGGAGAAGAACAAGCCCAGGGTGAACACTGTGAAACCAACCTGCACTAAATAACAGAAGTAAAGACCCAATGAATAAGAACAAGAATAACATGACCTGAATCTGAAATGGAACAACCACCGCTTGTATGAATCTCAGCCGGCAGCGTCAGCTCACACCGAATATTTTTAATAATCTGTAAAATTAGAAGCTTAAAAAGGAACATTTTCATTTCAAACTTAAAACAACTCACTCTGAAATTTCTAAAACTTAGACTAGTTTAAATTCTCACCGTCAGTTTATACATGTACACTTCTTATTGTAAACTTTATATTTAAGACTTTTTATTGTGCAGCAGCAACAACAGCAAAGTTCCTATGGAGGAGAAGCGACCAACTGCAGACGAGAATTTGAAATAAAGAAAAATCAAAACGCAGTTTTGGCTCCAGTCATTACATTTACCTTACAGCATTCCCTGTGACCCACACACACCAGAGTCCGTTATCAGCATCTCACCGTCATGTGACTGACATCAGGAAGTATTTTGGAGCCCCAGTGTTTGTTCACCAATTTAAAAGGACAGTTAGTCCACGAACCTCCGTACATGGTGCTGGTTATCCCTGCAGATGGTTCTACTGTTACGTTTTGTCAGCACAAACATCTTTAGTCAGAAAGTCATCTCGATAAAAAACATGAATTTACAGAAAATACCTTTTAAACTGCTCATAAAAACTAAACCAAAAGTGGTTCAAGCTTTCTTAAATCAGACATTTGATAGAGATCCTAACTAATCATTTCACGGTCTGTTGGTACAAGAAGCTGCGCTGAGTCAGCAGCAACAGCCTGAAAGCACTACCACTTTCCTGCTTTTTTAATATATTGGTTCCATGTTTTTTGTCCGTTTGTTGAAGGATGAAAATTTCAGATCGTCTGTATTTTTGCACAATATGTCCCAAAACATCAGGAGGAGATCTAATGGAGGATGCACGGGTGAAATTTCTTTAGAGGAAGTGTGACACCTGAAATAGCTCACAAACCTTGGTCGGAGGGGGAACACTACGACTATTTCAGAACAACGATGAACGGTCACTGGGAAAAAAATCAAAGTGAAAACAGAACCCAAATTTTTTTTCCTGTCACTGACATGATGGTGAAAACGCAGCAGCTGGACTCTCATGTAAGTAAATCTGGAACCCCTACTCTGTGCTCAAGTTAATTTGCTCCCATTGAACCGGCAGAAGCCTCAACATTACTGAGGTCAAAGGTCACAGAACAGACACCACGACCCCAAGGATGACGGTGTTTGGAGGATGTTATAAAAAGTCGTCGCTCTCACTGCTGCTCTCTGAGTTCCCATACCAGTCATCTTCACCCGTGTTCTCCACAAACCACGGACCTGACAATCAAAAAATAAAACGGTAAAAAAATTAAATCCTGTTTCTAAGCAAACTGAAGAGCTGCAACACAGAAGGAAAATAAATGAAAACATAATTCAATTATTCAAAAATCACAGTTTTTAAAAAAACAAAGCAAAACAAAAAAAGTACAAAGACAACGTATCAAATATTACAAACGCAGAAATTCTCTGGATTTTAGAAAAATATGAAAATATCTGCTCGTTTTAAATGTTGCATCACAGTGGCACCGTGGTTCGCACACAGGAAGACGCCCGTGACCCTGAGTGGGACCAGTGGAACAAGAGCGATGGACTTTGCTTCCCCGGCACTCAGACTGAACCATGCAGCTGAAACGTGTGGAAGGTTCTCAGTGTTCCTGAACATTTCAGGTCTGTGCACATGTTTCTCTGCATTATCTCAATATTTTAATTTTTATTGTGAAAACCAATAATCCTTTGCATTTTGACACCGACAATGTTTCCATAAACTGTTCAACTTCTCGTCTGTGAGGCCGAAACAGCCGGGAGTCATGGGAGTGCGGGGGTGGAGCACCGAGGTGAAAGACAAAGCTTTCCATTTCCAATCCACCAACATTACAACCATCACTGTTTTTGCATTGAACATTGAGTTTCTCCAGACCTCTGACATCCTCATCCAAACTATTTAGAAATGTTTTAAATATTGGGCTTACACGATTTGCAAATCATTCCGTTTTTGTGTACATTATCCACAATCCCTAACATCAGTGTTTTACACGTTCTCAGATTCCATCTATAACAGTCACACTTAGCCTTCGTTGGGCTTTCAGGATCTTACCATTTGGCACTCCGTCCTCAGCTTCACCCTCATCAAAGTGCTCCATGTCATAACTCACAAATATATTCTAGGACAAGAAATATCCTATTAGTATTGCTGCTTTTCTTAGCATGGAGCAATTACTGCTTTTACTATATTTCCTTACAGTTAATGTGAAGATAATCCTACATTTCTTCTGTAAATCAAAGAAAACTAAATCAGTACCTTGTTTCTGAGGAGTTTGTCCCAGGGTCCCGGCTGCTGCTTCACTAGTTTGAGAACTGGTTCATTGGATTTCATTTCCCAGCAGCAAACGTCAGCTGCGATTTTGTAGTGAAGCTCCAGGTCAGCTCTGTAGAACCGACCGTTAACGCTGCCACTGAACACAATCACCAAAGAGAGAGCAATCAGCAAAGGACCGGTTCTTCTGGGTAGTCATCAATTTATTGAGTGGGACAAATGGATCTCCAGATTTATCTGGCAGGGCCGAAAGCCAAGGGTTAAAAATGCCACCCTACAGCTCCCCAAGGAAAAGGGAGGACTGGGTCTCCCCTGTCTCAGGAATTACTATTATGCAGCTCAAATAACCCCCCTCTTATATTGGTGCAACGAAACATACACAGCTAGGTGGAAGGAACTGGAGTCCAGCTTGTTGGTGCGACTCCCTCTACAAGCTGTAATGGCAGATAAGGGTTTAATGTGTCAGCTGGAAACCTTGGGGAACCCCTGGCTAACTGACACCCTCCAAGTTTGGCAGAGGGTAATTAACATCTGTGGGATACATAAAATGTTAAAAATTTTCAGGTGGTTTGCTTTCGACTCAGATTTTATCCCAAATAGACACGACTCTAACTTTAAAGCATGGATATCCTATGGCCTTACGAAATTCCTCGCTCTTACTCATAGAAATATTGTGCTCAGATTTGAAGCCCCGCGGGACAACCACTACTTGACAAAATACGATTTCCACAGATATCTACAGCCGAGATCATATATTGATCATGAATGCAAATTGTCTGACTTTAATGATGTTGAGTCGCATTTTTTCCTCATTCTGAAAAATGCCACAACCATGATTCCTACTAAATCCATCTCCAAATTATACAAAGCTCTCTCTAGTGCCAGCGAGGATAATACTTTATACACTAAAGATAAATGGGAAAGGGAATCAGGGATTGTTATTTCTGGGGGGGAATGGGAAAATGTTTGGTGCTGTCAGTGGGCTACATCCAGTTCTATGAGCTGGAAGGAACATGGCTGGAAGAATATCATTAGGTATTTCAAGACACCATATCAGGAGAGATACAAAGGGGTTCATATGCAATGCTGGAGACAATGCGGCTCGACTGTTGCTAACCATTTTCATGTCTTTTGGGACTGTCCCAAATTAAAAAATTTCTGGATGGGTGTCCAGGCCTCCTTAAGTCCAGTCTTTAATGTTCAAATACCTTTAGATTTTAAGGTTTTGTACATGGGTCTGGTCCCTTTTCTGGAACGTAGGAGTGAGATTAAGTTGCCGCAATTACTCTTTGTGGCAAGTAAAAAAACAATTACTAGAAGATGGTTAAGCCCAGTCCAGCCTACCCTGGATGACTGGTTTGGGATCATTCTAGAGATATTTAGAATGGAAAAATTGACATATCTGTTAAGAAATCAAAAGGCCAAATTCTACCAAATTTGGAACAATTGGATCCTATTCATTACCCCCACAAGAGCTGACTTCACTTGATCTCACTGTTACCTGTTTTTTTTTTTCTCTCCTCTTAATTTATTTATATTATTATTGTTCGTTCATTTATTTACTTGTTTACCATGACAGCAGCACGGACCTCCCCCCAATTTGTGTTTATAGTTCCATGTAATGTGTTCTAGGTATCTCCTTTTGGAGAGCAGGTGAGCAACTTTCCTAGTAATAGCCAGAGGAGGATAATATGTACCTGTTGATTATTGTTGTTTATCATCTGCTCTCCTAAACTAAATCTAAAAACCTGGAATGGACTCCGTTCATATGTTATTCATGTAGTCATCTATTTTAGTAAATACTGTAAGACTGTCCCCAGAGGACCACACTCTGGTGTGAGGGACAGAGTACGTCTGTTTTTATAGGGAGGTGGTGAGATAAACGGGGGCCGTGGCCATGTAGGGATCTGTAGGTGAGAAGGATACAGAAGACGCAGGACTTGACTGGGAGCCAGAGGAGGTGCATGAGACTGCATCGTGTCCAGGGAGACAGGCTGAGCAAACAGCAGTCCAGGACTGAACAAGGCTTCAGCAGCTCGAGTCTGGAGACTGTTTTAGAGAGGATTTAATGTGTGATGACTGAGAGGGTGGAGTCGTGGATGACATCTATTGTTGTGGACCTCTGAAGACAGTATCTATCCACATTAATGTTTTTGGGTCAATGACTTGGGAGTCACAACCAGGGAGGCCAGAGTAGTTAGACAAGCAGTTAAAGATGGACTAAGGAGACTGAAAAACTCCTGAAAGGTCCCAGAGGAGGACGATGCTGATGTGTCCCCAGTCTGCAGCAGTGAGGTCATTTGAGGTCAGTAACTTCAAGATGATGGGATGAGAGTGAGCAGGATTTTGTACGTGACCGCAAAGCAGTCTAGCACCTTGACTTTTAAAATCAGAGAATAAGATTTTGCAGAGGCTGCCGATCTTGTATTTATTTTTTTATTACTTTTAATTTTAAATATTGGTTATGGTTCATGTGCTGGTTTTCTTTAAAAAAGAAAAAAAAAAGGTCATGTGAAAATGCCCAATCAGAAAGCCAGAACGGATGGCTGTGTCATCATCTATGGATTAAAATACAATCTGAAAGGTTTTAAACTGAAGACGGAGTCAGAGGTAGGGATGGGTATCGAAACCCGGTTCTTGTTGAGAACCGGTTCCCACTGTTTCAATTCCTTGGAATTGTTTGCCATTTTTGCAAACGATTCCCTTATCGATTCCAGTCGCCCCGAATGACGTCACCACGTTGCGGAGCGTCATTTACCTGGCAGGGCGCCTAAGCGGCTCAAACGCTCAAAAGTTTGGTTACACTTTACGAGAACGGATGACAACAGGGCAACTTGCAATACTTGCAAAGTAGATATTTCATTTAAGGGAGGAAACACTACGAATATGCAAAAGCATTTGCTCACAAAACACGCGATGACCTTAAATGAATGTCGTGTTTTTAATTCCGCTCCGGACTCGTGAATCTCAACCCAGCAGCAGCGGTAACGTTTGCACGTCCTCTCCCGTTAATACGGCAGGTAAATAATCAACTAACAGTGCATATTATGTTAGCGCGATCGGCCTTATTACAAAACCTGCCATTACTGTGCATTTAGGCGACCATGATGAGACAGACAGAGTCTGGCTGGCAGTTCTCGCTGCAGTCTACCGGTAGCGTCTCCTTTCAGGCCAGGATAGACGAACGTCACCGAGCAGTGACTAAGTTTGTGGTCAAAGGCTTGCACCCATTTGCCCCAATTTTCGGTAAGTGAATGTGTTTAATTGTAGGCAGGGACATTACTGGATATTCTTGTGTAAATGCTACAGAATAATTTATGTTATACTTTGTTATTGCTACAGAAGAATATTTATTTTATTATTTTACATTTACAATTTTTTTCCTGGGGACCCTGTGACACCCCATTGAAGAGCCGTAGGCTGTGGATCTCTTAAGATCTCACTGTTGGGTTTGTAAGGCCATGTTACTCCTAAATTTCTATCTTGTTCAAAGAGAAGATATAAAACAAAGTTCTAAGCTAATCGACCTTAGTGTTCTCCTTTTTAAAAAAGAATCGATAAGAGAATCGATAACGAATCGAAAATGGAATCGTGAAAATCTTATCAATACCCATCCCTAGCCATAAGTGTTTACAGCACTTTGTTTTAGAGGTTTAGGTCTTATGAGTGCAGGCAAGCAGAAATGACACAGTGGTGCAGTGTCTGCAGTGATTGTCCATTTAGATTCCTACTCTCACCTGTGGCCACACACGATGAGTAGACTTTAAACGATCACAGACACAGAAACACTGGGGGAGTGGCAACAGGTCCATAAAGATCAAGAACCTTACCTGGTTGTGCCAAAAGGCACAAGCTCAAGGAGCCACAACAGGACTTCTTGAGCTGTGGGAAGTTAGTGGAAAGATAAGATTTTGGATACAGGCTGCAGAAAGGTCAGAGAATGGAAATCATTCCAGATGACTTCAGAGTAGAGTTGCTACTTCGCATCGAAACAAACCAGCTGAGATGGTTCAGAATCAGAGCAGTACACCTGCCAGGTGAGGTGTTTTGGGGATCTTCAACTGAAAGGAGACCCCGGGGCAGAGCCAGGACATGTTGGAGCGATATCTGGTGGCCATGAAGACGACAGGCTGGACTTGTCATGAATAAGCTTTGAATGCCTTTTAAAAGTAGCACCATGGAAGCTAATTGTGGAATTATAATTGTAATAATGTGACACTAAATGTTGATATTAAAACATTTTATTGGGAGGGTGGAATAATTAAATCTGTGCAAAACAACAGGAGCAGAAACTATTTGCTGAATTATGGGAAATAAACTCTGATGGACTTTTCCTTGTACCAACGTTTCAAATTTATCTGCCTAAACATTTTGCACATCTGCTCTAGATTATGGATTTTTTAATTAAATGGCTGAGAATTAATTAAAATAGATTACAAAATAACTTCATTAATCCAAACAACTGATTAACTTTGCGTCAGATACCAAACAGAACTGAGTGTTTTCACAGCTCACGATTAAACTCGAGTGTAATTCACATGCAGGCTGGTTATGCTGAACATGTACCCACTCCCACCTGTGTAAAGTGCTCTGGATAACAAGCTCCACTGAGTGTTGGATGTGATACCAAATAAGTAAGCGCTCATTGAAGGTCTGAATCTGACAGACCTGTAAATGACTCGGTCCGAGTAGAAGTCGCAGCGCTGGTTCTCCGGGTTTGCCAGCTTCATGGTCACAATCGCAGAGTCGTGCGTCTGGTACCAGCGGATCAGAGGGTGGAAACTGAAACAACCAGGAGACGCAGGTTAGGACTGAAAATCAAAGCTCCGGACAGTCAAACACCTTTAGGTACAGATGCTGCTGTGGGGAGTTCTTCCAGGCTTTTACCTTCGTGATGCATCATCAGAGCCTGTTCTGATGCTGGTGCTGATGACCTGCTCCCTGGTGCTTTGATCAGCACCTTCCTGCACACCTGTATGCACGCGCACAGACACACACACACACACACACACACACACACACACTTAACTGCATGCTGAGTAGCCAAAAGATTTTTTTTAATTACCTTTTTGCATTTACATAATTTTTTATGAGGCGTGACCTCTGAGTGACAGGTGGATGGCGACACGAGCGGCTCTAGCTGCTAGCTGGCTGCTCGGTTTCACCTGAACTGCACCTCTTGACTGTGTTTGTGCTGTTGGGAGTTTTGTAGTGCAATTATCTGACCAATAATATGGCTGCTGTGAGGTCACTGTACTAATAGACCTATATTTATAATTTAGGATGGATTTCATATAATATTTTCATGTCTCTTATGGGCAAAGGTAACAACCACGCCCATCTCAAACCTGGAAAAGCTCTGATGTATTTGTTGTTACTGAAGTTTGGACTGAATAAGATTTTTACCTTCTTCATGCAGGTTCAGAGCAGCAGTGTAGCTGGTTGATGGGAAAATGGCTCCATCTCTGGTGCTGCGTGTAGGAAAACGATAAAGATTTCGTTCAGTTTATCAGCTGGATCAATAGAAGTCAGACACAACATCTGAAGGATAATAAGGAAAGCATCGAGCCAGAGTAATAAGGAAAACTGGAAGACCTCGTCCATGGATGGAAATTAAGAGGGAATTTCCCCCTTAAAGTAAGGTTTGTGGTTTGAGACTATTTCTGTTGTTTTGTGAGAGTTTAATGCATTTTCATCTACACATGGAATCTGCTCTCAGGCGCTTTTTGTAAAATAGAGCCTGATGACAGCTTTTCTTTGCACAGAGCTTGGATTGTATGTTCTTTTCTTACTTATCGAAATGTTTTTTTTAACCGAGACAACAAGTATATCCTGCTGCAAATAAACTACCTGCGTTCATTAGGTCTTCATTTCAAGTGTTTCACATTCAGTCCAGCACCTACCGCTGTTTCCACAATTTAGTGTCAAAAACACAGCAGCAGGTCTACAGAAATGTGTTTTTTTGGTTGTGTATATATGAGAACAGCATTTTCTGTGCTGTGTCGTCTAAAACCTTCTGACAGATGTTTGGTGGAAAATGTCTGTGTTTTTTCATCCTTTGAATCATAGGAACACAAACCTCTCCATCTGCTCAGCTGACTTCTTATCAGTGTTTCTCTGTCCAAAACCACCCTCACTCTCTGACTGGGAGTTCTGATCACACACTGGGACCAGGTGATCTGTAGGTGCTGGGACCAGGGACTGGTTTCCTGACCTCATTGCCTCTAGTGGAGAAAGGTCTGGAGCCTTGAAGTTGTTGGCCAGAACTTCTTCCTCAGCTGTAATCCTGACATCCTCCAGAGATGTAATATTATCTGCCAGCCTGAAAACACCCACAAACACCTGGTACTTTAGTCTTATTTTAAGAAAACTGGCTGATAAAACCTCAAGTGAATACTTTGGTTGGTTGTCCTTTTACCTGGACACGTGACCGTCATCCTTGCTGCTGCTGTTCTCCTCACACAGCGCTCTCAGCAGGTCCACATGCTCCTGGTTCCTGATTCCCATCCCGGTCTTCAGGATCTCCGCCTGGACGTTGTATTCATTGATGACAGTTTTCATTCCTGGAATCTGGGTGACGCGAACCTTCAAGGAAGAAAACAAAAAGGGAATCCCGACATGACCAGCGGTGCTAAAAACCAGTCCAGAGCTCAGGTCGGACACACTTTAAAACTGCAACTTTTTTATGCTTTGTAAACTGTAAATATTAACAGCTTTGTATAGATGACTGTATGGAGAGATGTTTAAAATGTGAAACCTCACCATTGGATCAACAAAAACTGTGTTTCCCAGGCTGAGAACTACTCTGGCTCGATGCTGAAGTCCGCGGATCTTCTGGCTGATGGCTCTGGTAACCTGCAGGTGCAAAAAAAAATAATAATATAAAATTAAACACACTCTTTTTCCTTGTCCCATTCTTAAGATGGAAAGAGAACCTTTGGTGAAGAAGATCTATCTACCAGAAGTAAAAGTCAGAGAATGCATAAATTTTTGCCTCCAGATCTCAGAGGAATATTTAGCGGTTTAGCTGTTTGTTTTGGTCAAGGCTTCCATCTCCCTTATTTCTGTTTGTTCTTTGTAAAAAACAATATTTTCATTATTAAACATCTGGTTGACCTAAAACAGCATGGTGGCATCTTAAGCCATGCACATAGGAACTGTAAAACGTTTGGGGGCTCATCCAGGATATGAACCTCTTGTACCCAAAGCAAGATCCACGGCTGCCAGTAGCTCACAGATCAACTTATAATGAATAAACAGAAATGCAACAGCAACAGAAAGATAATGCCAGTGCTGATGAATGACAGCCTACTCTGCAACCAATCAGCTCTAAGAATAAATCAGAGAGGAGAGAGAGAGAGAAGTGGTGGAAGCAGCAGAGGAATTAATTGGAATTTAAATCGGAGCTTAATTAAAGTTGACACTTTTCGATAGCTTGCTCGGCCTCATACTTTGTCTCTGATCTAATCATTTTTAATCCTAACTTAATGAATGATTGTGTTAAATAACAATGCGGCTGTGGGTGTGCATGACTTCAGAGTGAGAAAGGGAAACCTTGGGGTGCCAGCTGGTCTCAGAATCAATTGGTTTGACCCGGCAGACAACGATCTCTACAGCCTGTTCATGCAGAGAGTGAAACTGCTCCGGCAGCTCAAGGATCTGATGGGATTTCACCTCCTCCTCCTTTCCCATGTCAATGAAGCAAACAAGTACGCTGAAAAACAGCCGGTCGCCTCTGTCGGGCACAGAGAGGAGCTTCACCCTGATAGAAAACACACAGGAGTCGACTTACAGTGATGAACTCACAGTCCCAGAGTGTGAGGCTGAAATCATCGCCACCCAACGGTGGTGTTTAGATTTGATTTGTCAGACCTGTGGAAGACATCGTCCTCCTGCACAGCGTACAGTCCTCCTTCCAGCAGCTTCTTGGCTCCAAGCTTCTTCTCTGCGTAGTACGAAGCCATCTCAGAGGCCATTTTCTCAAAGCCTCCGTCCTCCTTCTCGACGATACGGCCGTAGAAGACTGAGGCTGTCTTTATGTAGAGCGGTACAACCTCGGAGACACAGAGTCACATCCACTGTTTGTGTTGTTTTAAGTACAATCACTGTTTTGCGTGATCATTAAACAAACTTCAGGGTTTGTGTCCAGGAACTCCACTATTGAACCAATGTAATATCCTCACAACATCATGATTTAGAACATCACTCTGAGAAAAGAAGCATCATCCTCACTTCTATGACTCCAGATGCCGGCAGCTTGGACTGATCCAGCTGTGAGATGAAGCGGTGGCGTTCAGGACAAATGCCATTGTTTCTGCAGGGGGAAGCACACAGAATAACATACGAGCCATTTTCTCTTTACTGTCTGAAACTCATGATGTTATACACAACCCAAGCAACAATATGGCTAATTTAAAAAAAAAAAAGGGTAGGTAAAAATCTGATTGTTAAAAGGACCCAGCATGAGAAAGATGGCTGCCAGTAAATCATCCATGTGACAGACAAACTTATCTACAGACTAAAGAATAAGCACCGAACCAGTGAACAAGACAAACCACAGAGTCGTGTATAATCTGGAGACCTGCACACGCCAAAACTCTTCAGGTGGCTGCAGAGGTGGCGGTCTGTTTTCTGGTCCTCGTTTGCCATTTGTACCCCCTGTGCGAAGGTCAGGAGCTCGGGGGGCAGCAGGGCATTTGCCCTTTCCAGGTAGCGCAAAACCCCAATGACGTGGCGGGCGTTCCTTTCTGAGATCAGCAGCACCGACCTGGTGACGGCAGAACTCCTCATTTGATCCTGAGGAGAAAAATTAAAAAGTCATCCAGGACCTCAAACATTGATGGTTAACATCTGCTTATGTTCGTTAATAGTGAGCACTTTATTAAGAACACCAAAATACATATGGCCTCCCTCTGCTCTGAAAGCCATATTTTCCATACAGCTCCACCATCAGCCCCAGAGAATGGTAGGGTGGTGTTGAGGGTCTTAATCTCCTGAACTCTGCTGCACCAGTTTGTTTCATTTAAACTCTGATCACTTTGGAATCTGAGTATTTTGGAGGCCGTGCTGATGGCTGGGCTCTTTGTCAAGTTCCTCTTGAGGTTCTTGAGTTTTTGCAGTGACAAGATGATCACTAAACTTTTAATGCTGTGTCAGATCAGAGCACAGCGGCAGAAGAAACATAGACAACCACAGTTTTTCTGTTTGGATGTTTGTGTGAGCATACACTTGCTGCAGGACTTCACACCCTGTGTTACCTGAATAAGCAGGTGTACAGGTGTTCCTAATAAACTGCATCCGCCGCTCGTTCTTACTCGCTTTGAGAAGTTCCTGAAGTTTTCAGCCATGCAGAAGAGTCGGCTGCCAAAGAGCTTAGGAGAAGAGGGGAAACTGTAATGGACGACGCAGGTCGCATCTCTGATGTCCAGACCCTTGAGACAATCGTCGGTGGTTACTAGAGGTCAAAGGTCAAACAAGAAAAAGAAATGACAGCTGCACAGCTCATGTTCAGGTTCATGTAATCAGGTTAACGGTCATCATAGAAACAAATTGAGAACTATTTTCAGTTACCGAGAATAACGTGAGTCCCGGGGCCGATGTCCTTCTTCCACTGTTCAAGCACAAAGTCGATGTCATGAGTTAACCCTTCGTGGATCTTGAGGCAGAAAACTGACCTGGTGCTCACAGCCTGACGGAAGAAAACGTCAGGAGGGCAGATTTAAATTAAAATGATTGCTTTTAGTTTAATCAACTGCACACAGTTGAGTACCACAGAGAACTGGAGCTGTTTTTAAAAGGTGAAGATTATAAAACGTCTGAGCTCCGGTTTGTGAGAGTGAAGCTCCGGGATTTTATCTGGCTGTAATGAGACTAATTAGCAGGTATCTGTGTCTGCACATAGTAACGTTTTGTTTGTAGAGTATATTACTGTACTACTATTGAAGCTGTAAGGATGGACTTGTTATTTTACAGCACTGCACATCTGTGTTTCACTGGATACATTTATATGAGATCATTGTTTGTGTTGTGGTTGTTTGAGAGACAGGATGGAGTCCATATCTTCCTGTCCTGATTTTATGACAAAATTATATACTTGGATGTAAAAAGAAGCCTGTGTGTCACCTTGAACACATCATCGACCTCCTGAAAGGAGTTCGCTACGATCAGCGTCTTCTGGCCTACGTCGGGGCTGAAGCCGAGCGTTCCCAACAGGACTGAGATCTTACTGATCTCCAGAGTCATGAGGATGACCTGCAGGGGGAACAAAACACAAGCCAGTGAAGATTTCCGCTTAAGCCGGGCATGCACTGTGCAATTATTTCAGTCGCGTTATTCAGCTCCCGATCAAACTGTATGACTGAATCGCAGGGATTAGAAGTTTGTAGGTCACGATGCATGTTCTCACACTATACGGCCTGATGCGACTTGAGTGCTCACACTGTGTGTCCAGATTTTAGCTTGGTAGCATGAAGTGTTACCAAAGCTTATATTATATGGCTAATATACAACACAAAATCTGTCTCTCATACACACCCACACACAATCCAACTCTTTTCACGGTTATTGTGGTTGTGATAATTTTGTGAGGCCACATCGAAAAGGCTCGGACGAGCTTGCCAAAGTTCTACAAGTTGTGCCTCCATCGCTTTGTCCAGGTCACACGCTGCACTGCCGTGCTGCTCCGTCTTTTTCACTTCCATTTCTGTGTTTGCGCATGCGCAGTGTGAGAGGCTGCGCTAAATCGGCTCGTGGCGCTGCTAAAACAGTGCGATAGCCTCACGAGGGGCGACCAGGGTTTCAAACAGGTTTGATTTTCTTGTAACCATATGATTGCTGATCGGGAGCTCTCATTACCCCATCTATACTACACGATGCACGACACATGATTAAGGTGAAACTCGGGCTGATCCCTAAAACGGTCGTACGACTGAAAAATCATCTCAAAATGGGCCAAAACTCGCAGAGTGTGTGCCCAGCTTTACACTGCACCCAGCTCCTTCTCCTTCAGTCTATTTAATGCAGATACTTAAAAAAAAAAAAAAAAAAAGGTAACTGAGACCACTCCTTAACTCTAATTTGAACAGGAAAGTTTTTACTGACCTGCTGAACGTTACCGTAGAGAGCGGCTTCCTCGGGAACACTTATGACAATGCTGGGGCATGGCATGTAAGTGGATAACAAACCCTCCATGTGATTTGTCCATCTTTTGGCTACAACAATCAGCTGCGGAGGACAGGAATCACTTTCCTTGTCAGAGGTGACCTGGAAGTGCTGCAAGATGGTCGTCATCTGACAGAAGAAACAGAAAAATATTTCAGGTTTGGTAAAATCCAACCATCAAACTCTTTGTAACTATAAACAGCGTCTAACTACAAAATAGCCGTTTACTCTCTTAAAAATATTATCAATGGTAAAAATACTTGTAGCTAAAGAATATCAGGCCTGAAAATCTGTCATGGGCTTCCAGTTTCAAAAGCCACTTTTGTGTGTCATGCTGTGTCGTACTTTCTACATTTGTTTTGCCACCTGTGTGACTGGCCGTGCAGACTGGTTCCACCTGTTCTTGTTAACCTGCTGAATTTACAGTCTGTCCACACAGCTCAAGCTGAGCTGTCCCTCTGATTTCTAATCCTGTCCATTCTGCTTATTCCCATCAATAATGATCACTTCCTGTCTTCCTATCACTACAAAATACTACTTCACAAATACAACAGAAGATCATATTTTTCCTTGAAACAAACACAGCTATCAGAGAATAACATTAATGTAACTGCAGCACATTCTAGTTTCAACATTAATTTCATCAGATGGCTCGCAGAAGAGTCTCTCTGCTAACGGTCACATAAAATAGCACTAGATGTAGTATTTTACTTTTTACAGAAACTGCATCACCCTGCACAGAGCAGGTGAGCTGGGCAGGAAGGGACTGGATAATCTAGTCTATTTTCAAAATAAAAGACTCTTATTCTGAAACACGCTTTGTTCAAAGGACACACAAACCTGGATCTTTGACTGTTCATAGCTGTTATGGACAGAACATCCAGGGATAGCCAGGTGGTGGAAAGCTTCCGCTTCAGGATCTCACTTCTGTGTTTTACAGATAACATGGTTCTGTTGGCTTCATTAGCTGGTAGCCTCAAGCTCACACTGGAGCAGTTCACAGCTGTGTGTAAATTAGCACCTCAAAGTCTGAGGCGGGAGCAGGACCATGGCCTCCGGGTCACAGACTAATTATATGGTTTAGGTTTCTTGGGGGTTTGTTCAGGAGTGAGGCGAGAGTGGAGCAGAAGAATGATTAGTGATGTAATCATTGGTTATTTTCAAACCCTCGCTTATGGTCACAAGTTCTCAGAGACAGTGGATACAAGCAGTGGAAATGAGCTCTCTGTTAAGAGTGGAGCTCCCTTAATGACAGGATGAGGAGTTCATGATTCCACATCGAAAGGAGCCAGCTGAGGAGGCTAGAGAGCCTCTCCAGGATGTCCTGGGAACACTCTGGGTGAGCTGGAGCAGGAGGCTGGAGAGAGGGAGATCTGGACTTCTCTGCTGAGGCTTCTGCCTCCACGATCAGTCTGCACGTCCTCTGTACCCCTGCACATTGTACTCTGCTTATCTTTTGGATTCAGGTTTGTATTTTTTGGAAATAATTCTCTCTAACCCCTCTAATAAGTTTTATTACAGATTACCATTTGAACTGATCCTTGATCTTATGCCTGTCAACAAAAACAGAACTAAAAACTGAAGCGATGTGTGCACATTTACACTTGTACATCATTAGTGGTCACCTCATCTGGAGCCAGACTGACGAGCTGGTCAGCTTCGTCGAGCACCAGGTGGCACAGCCGCAGGAACAGGAAGCAGTGGCAGGACAGCAGACGGACCAGACTGAAAGGAGTGGTCACCAACAGCAGGCCTGGAATTAATCAGATTAGAAGACAGTCAGATTCTGAATAATTACTGACTTAAATCAATCATTTATCGACCACCTAGCAGACTGCGATGACGCTGGTTGTGTTTAACTCACAGTTTTTGGGGATCTTGACACTCTTAGCCTCGTCCTTGCCGATGCCCAGCAGCACAGTTGTGGGGTGGAGTTTTTGGGAGACCTTACTCACCCCCAGGAGGTCATAAACAGCTTGGACCTTCTCCCAGCCGGGACACAGCAGCACAGCTATGGGCTACAAACATATACTTTTATCACTATCAATGTGGAGTTCATCCATGCTTCTTGCCTCCTATGTGTGCACTCACCCCTGAGCTGGAGGTGTGGGAAGTGAAGATGGAGTTCAGCATGATGTGAGTAAGGAGTGGGGTAAGGTAGCTGAGCGGCTGGTCTGCGCTGCTGGAGATAACAAGGGTATGGCATCCTCGAGCCACAGCTGGCCAGCTGTAACAGTCAGCTGGAGACAAAGTGCTGTACTGCTTCCGCTGCACCTGGAGACAAACCGGTTGCTGTGAGAGAAACCACCAACAACCACACTTCCTCTAATGTCCACTAAATGCTGTCTCACTACTACCACTCAAAAAAAACACAGACGCTTCGTGAGCCGTGGTGTCTACGTCCACCTTTTCTACTGTGTTTGAAACTCAGATGGAGGTTAAAGAGCGGCGAGGGGCTGACACAAGAGAAGACGGAGCAGTCACATGAGAGTGTGGATGAAAGGGATAGTTATCAAATAAGATCAATAATCAGTAATTATTTCCTAGCTGCTCTTTTTTATGGCTATAATTTAACTATTTCAGCTCTAGACACTGGACGATTATAATCTGTTGAGACAAAAGGCATGAGTGCGGATTCCTGTTACACACGGCCCAGCCACACTCCCATCACTCTAATAACCTTTAGGTAAGCTGACATATACATAAACACATACTTCAGTCCAGAGTTCCAGTAATTTTTCACCAAGATCTTGAGTTGAGGATTCGAGAGTCAAACTGTGTAAAGTCTCCCGCACGTTCCTGGGGCTTCGGTCTGACCTCTGTGGTTGTGGCTCCATTTTTTGGACTTCCAGCACCAATCTTCCACAGTGTGTATGAATCCTGGAAGCACCACCCCAGTTAAACCTGGACTCATGAGACCATCCAACCATCAAGTGCTTTTCTTACTATAACACAACAGTTTAGTCTCAGTCCCCTGAGTCCTCTTTGCGTTGTATACATTTCACCAACATTTGTGATGTCTGATCACGACGATGACCACATTTCTTCCTCAAAGATGATGGTTCACCTCTGTCCTCCCAGGTTTTAATATGTTGGACTGTTTTTAACCCAGTTTCAGTACTTTCAGTTTCTCTCACGTTATTTCTTTGCTTGATGAAGGACAATAATTTGATCCCAATTCGAGTAAAATCTTCTCCAGGACCATGTCTTCAAACATGGTAGGTTAAGAAATGAGAATCTACTTACTGCTTCAGGGTTAAATAACCTGTTGCCAGTTGAAACCTACGAATCACTCTTACCTGTTTGCTTAGTTAAATCCAGGTGCTGATTCTTTTTTTCGGCCAGGCTCTGAGGCCTCAAGTCTCAGCATCACTACGCTCACTGTCTGATCGTTCGGTCCTCATGGACAGCGACAATGCCTCGTTGAGCTTTAAAAATTATGGCGACAGCATCGCTCCTGTGTCCTATAAGGGAAGCCGATGCTCAAGTGCCTTAAACATGCACTCGTGATCTTATGGTCTCGCATGATAGTTTAAAATCTTACTGAATTTAAAATGTCCTTTATGTCAATTAGGGTCAAGTGTAAGAACACACTCATCCTCAGATTCAACTTCAAATCAACCCCATGCTCAAGGCTTTCATTAAAAAAACAATAATAAAAAATGCCCGGCCATCAGATATGTATGTCCATCTTTTAAATACTCCAGATGAAGGAAATAATCAGTAAATTAACAACAACAACTTTATTTGTATATTTCTGAACCATTTCTGAGAGCATTTCAAATTTGAAATTGAATCTGATGCCGTGTTATTAATAACGAAACCACTTTCACAACATTTACAATTATACCTGAATGTGCAGGTCACTAAACTCTCATTTCCTAGCATGTTAAAGACCCTGATGACAAACTCAGGGCGTATTCTTGTTTACCCAGCAGAGGGTGTCTGCGATGGCGGGGTCATTCACACTGATCCACGGCTCTGCTGGGAAGGTAGCGTGCACCAGAATCCCACTCCTGCAGGGGTCGAAGGGAGAAACCTGAGGCATGCAGGTGAAAGGACAAAGGAGGCTTTAAATAACATCATGAGCAGTGATTGGACAAGTAACAATAAATCTACAGGCTTTCATTTTTATATTTTCTAAGAGGTAAAATTGTTTTTTAAAATTTTATTTGCACTCTATAACTTTGCCTTTAAATCAGAGTCTGCGTAAACGTACCACAGCGTCTTCGGCGTCGGGATCCGGGTTCAGAGCCTGTGGGTTCAACAACTCCAACAGGCTGCATCACAGACAGAACATGAAGAAACTACTTCAGTCAAACAGTCTGGACACGCATTACTGCCTGACATAGTACTACACTACACGGCCACTTCATTAGGTACACCTTGGTAGTGCCAGGTTGGAGGTGCTTTTGGCTTTAGAGCTGATTTCATTTTACATGGCTTAGATTCAGCAAGCTTCTGCAAACGCTCCTCAGAGATTTTGGTCCATGTTAACATGACATCATCACACAGCTGTTGCGTGCTTCACCACATCTCAAAGATGCTCTTTTGGACTGAGATTTGCTGAATGTGGAGGCCGTCTGAGATGATCTGTGACGTGGTGTGTTTTTCAGCTGGAAGCAGCCATCAGAGGATGCTACGCTGTGGTCAGGGATGGACACAGTCAGCAACAACATTCAGGTAGGCTGTGGAGTTACAGGCAGTATGGATCCATGCTGTTATGCTGTTCATGCCAAACTTTGACTCTGAACCATTGCAGCAGATATAAAGACTCATCAGGTCGTACAGTGTTTTTCCATCTTTTATTGTCCAGTTTTGGTGAGTTTGTGTGAACAGAAGCCTCAGTTTCTGCTGTGTAGCTCTTCTGCTTCAAGACAGAGATGCTCATCTGCACACCTTGGTTCTAAAAACTGATTATCCAACTTCCTATTGGCCTTCCTATCAACTCGAAGCTGTCTGGCCCTTCTCTGACCTTAAAAAAGGCATTTTCTCCCCAGAGAACTGCTGCTCACTAATCAGCCAATCACACGGTACCTGATATTTGTTAACAAGCAGTTAGATACAGGTGTGTCTAATACAGTGGCCGGTGAGTGGATTTTACAAGCAAACTCAAAGAAATGATTAACACACCTTTTATCCAAGCCAGTAATCGTATTTTCATCAGGTGCAGTTAAAACAATTTTTAAAAAATAAACTTGAATTAAATGAAAAACATTTAAATTCACGTCTATACTCAGTGCTTATGTCTTATGGGGATGGAGGACAGCTCAAAGACAGGAGCTGTATGGTTAAAACACAGTGTGCAGGAGATTACATCCTGTAACATGTTTTTATCAGCTTGATCTGTATCGTTGCTTCCTAAGAGAGAAAAACTGCAGCTCACCGTGCACAGACCCAGTCGCTGCTCTGGGTCTCCTCTGGTGGAGCCGAGGCGACAGATCTGCTGGAGCTGCTGATTAAAAGAACAGAGTGGAGAAAATCAGAAACACGATTAAGATGAAGACAAAGATGCTGAATGTGGAGAAAGCACACATTATTATTAATAATATTAATTAATCTCATGAGATTTTCCCGGGAATGTGCAGCAGTCTAATGGAATTCTGTTTAGGTATAGGAGGTTAAAGATGGAAGAACTATACAGAGAAGGAGCTGCACAAACGCCCAGCATCACAGAAATGCTATTTTCAACTCTGGTAGACTCTGAGAATATATATGTAAACTGTAGGTCCTGTTGTTGCACTCCAAAGTACCCCTAAGAGTACTCAGTATGACCATTTGATTTGGCTTTTCCTCATGCAGAGTACTCTACCTTGCCTCTTCATCCACCAAAGATTCAGCCTGACAGCTCTGAAGAGTCTCAGCTTCTGGTTTTTCATTGCTGAAAGAGACTGCAGTCAGTGAGGGGAACCAAACAATAAAAATGAAGCAATCAGCTCAAATAACAGACTACTATCTGGGCTAACTTTTGTCTTTTACCTTATCAGAGGCAACACCTCCGCTTCCTGCAGGGAAAACAAACCAAACAAGATTCTGGATTTTAGTTTCACTGTTCAGGAAGTTCAGAAACATCACAGGATGGAACAGAGTTTAGTCACCAACAGCACCAAGTCAGTCCCGAGTCTGACCTCACAGCAGTCGTCCCGCACAGGCTCAAATGTTCTTACTATGAGCGGGTGGAAATCCTAATCTCACACAGGAGTAGGTGCATCATCTAAAAGCTGCTCTTGTTTCTGTATGAGTGCAGCAAACCTGCAGCACGTCAAGCCAACTGGACATTTACAACAACCAGCTGCTGACTGAGATGCTTCCTCCTGCATGAAATATTAACTCAAACCTTGAGGAGGATTCATGCCTGCACGACACGTGTACATTAAAGAGCACCCCCTGCTGACACCGCTGGAGTAGACGGCGGGCTCAGCTGTTAGGACCTGGTTGGTCCAACCTGCACCTGCAATGTTGGAAAATGCACTCACCTGCGGAGCTGCTGGCTCGAAACTGCTGCCAGGCTTCATAAACTGTAGAAACCTGTGAGGAGGGGCGACAGCCCGTCACACATGATGATGTACAACATTTTGTGCATGCGATCTGAGACTGTGGCCGACTCACCTGAAGAGCTGAAGGTTTTTAGTGAGGGCTGCAGCCAGAGACGAGTCTGTGTCGTCTGACGAGCTGCTGAAGCGTGAACAGAGGCCAATAGGTTGCTTTTAATCGGAACTCTGCTGAACAATAAACTGAAAAACTGAACGAGCGCTCACCTTTTAGCTGCGTCTGAGCCGCTCCCTGATTGGCTGTTTGGAGATAGCTGTTGTTTTGTGACCACTGACCGATGTTCACCTCCAGCCTTCACCAGCTTGTGTTGTACAATCTAAAGCAGAGACGTGAGAGTTCGGCGCATGTGGTTGTGTCATTAGAACACAGATAACAGTGAGTGAGCTAGCAGGGCTGCATACCTGAGGAGGCGGGGAAGGAGCTGTAAGCCAATCAGCTGCCCCCACAGCTTCAACCAGACTCTGCTGATCTGGGACACAGAAACCAGCACCGGAACGAATAAAGTCACATGAAGAAGAAAGTGCACTCTCTTTCATGTTTCAGGCCATCAGCCTGATAGATAAAGCTCAGCAGCAACGACTGAAAATGAACAAACCACGGCGCTGCAGCGGTCCAGAGCTCAACAGACCGAAAAGCTCATAAGAGCAGAAATGATGGTAGAGAAGTAGCCAATTGTTAAGAGCCAGAGGTGTTAAGCATTAATGCAAACTACCAGGTATTTTAATTCCTTTTTTTCCTGAGGGGCCACCGCAGCAGATGCATCCATGTTTGATTCGTTGCAGACAAATCAAACATGGATCAAAGCAACATGTGCTGAGAGCGGTGAGCCAGAGTTCATATATCTGTTTACCGGAAGGTGGTTGGGTTTGTGCTGTCGGCTTGTTTGAGACCAGGGAGACGCTCTGGGTTAAGATGCTGGAGGACAGCATCACAGGAAGTCGGTCCCCCTCCTCCAGGCCGTCGGTTGAATTTGTGCTGTAGTAGGCAAACCTCTTTGCCACCAAGTCGTCGTTCACACAGATCTGTTTAAGAAAGGTTAATACAAACGTGATCACGTGTGTCCAAACAAGTCTGCGTGCAAAATAAAAGCTTTTTAGTCAAACTTGACCTTGATGTCACCAATGGTCACGTAAAGCTTGATGGGGGTAGAGTCTGACTCGGGTTCAAGCAGCACGGCTTCCTTCAGGGTCGATGCTTTGAGAAGACGAGTCAAGCTTACAGATGCATTCCACGAAAAATAAAACCTAATGTTAATGCTGTTAAAGCAGGAGCTGTAACGCTCACCTTGCAGCAGCTTGTGCAGGAAGAGCGTGGCGGAGCTGTCCCACCGAGCCGACGGTCTGCAGAAGAACACAAGAAAGACCTACAAATGTGCTCCACTGCAGCTTCTAAACTACATGACATGAGCTTGCCTTACTTGAGCTCTGCCTTCTCCTCAAGCAGAGACACTCGTAGGGTTGTTGGTTTGATTCCCGCCAGGTGGAACCTTCGCACCCCGAAAGGCAGCTGAAGGAAGTTCTCCATCGCCACCCGGATCCTTTCAGAAGGGATAGAGTTAAAAACCAAACAGATGCAAAAACCAAAAACAAACAAACAAACAAACAAACAAAAAAAAATCGCACACACCCCTGACGTGTCTGCAGAGTCAACCTTCACGTCTAGAACCACGCAGCAGCACCTTTTTAAAAAAAGTTTTCTTTTTTTTTTTCCCCCAGCTCCCCGCAGATTTAGATTTTCAAAATAAGAGCCTAGGGAAGTAAATCAATAATATATTATCTAAAATTGGACCTCACTCTCCTCCTATCCCAACATCCTCCTCTGTCACAACAACCCTCTGCATGTCCTCATAAAACTCCCCTGAAGTCTTCCTATTCTCCTCTGTAACAGATCGGCCTCCTGTATCTTTGTCTCCAAACCCATAAACCAAGACTAACAGACTAACAGAAACTAACAGAAAAGGAAGAAAACAGGTGGAGGACCATGTAGCTTAATCTGTCACCACACACTCACTGCAAAGAAGGAAAACAAGAAAGGAAATGCAGGTTCTCCATAGGATAGTGCTAAGAAGTTATAACGTAAGTGACATCCAGAAATGATAGGAGCCATTTTTAATGAAAGACAAGAACATTTAAGACTAAATAATATGAGATGAAGGTTATGGAATATTTTAAAACTGACAGGTTGGGTCCGCAGTGCAGACACTGTTCCACCGTTCCACCTCCACTGGCTCCCCCCAGAGCTGTGTGCTCTCCCCCCTGCTCTTCATCCTCTACACCGATGACTGCAGACAGTCCAACTGTCACCTGGTTAAATATGCTGACGACACAGTTGTCCTGTCATAGCTGTCAGGCCCCTCACAACACCACAGGCCCGCTCTGCAGGAGTTTGTAGAGTGGTGTGACAGCTCCAAACTTGAACTGAACGTGAGCAAAACCAAAGAGATGGTGGTGACCTTCTCCAGTAGGCAGAGGGATCTGGCTGCTTCAGTCACCTCCACCATCCATGGGAAGTCAGTGCAGGTAGTTGAGGAGTACAAATACCCGGGAACCATCTTTGACAACCTCCTGAAATTCTCTGCCAACACTGAAGAGATTCTCAGGAGGTGCCACCAACGGCTATATCTCCTTAGGAAACTCAACTCCTTTGGAGTCAGCACACCCATCATGATGACTTTTTACTACGCCTTCCTGGAAAACATCATGACCTTCTCCATCACCTGCTGGTTCCACTCCCTCAGCCTTCAGAACAGGAACAGACTGCAGCACACTGCATCAGTGTGCTCTAAAATCATTGGCCTGCCTGTCAGAACTCTGGCACAGGTTTTCAGCCAACAGGCCCTCAGACAGGCAGCCAAAATCATCAATGACCCCTCTCACATTCTTCACCCCGCATTTCAATGGCTCCCCTCTGGGCGGCGCCTCCGCTGCATCTCCTGCAGGACTGAGAGGAGGAGAGCCACTTTTGTCCCCAAAGCCACCCTGCTTTTTAACTCCAGCCGATAAGAACATTTCCCACACCAGAAACATAAACTATTCTACTTTTTATACTGCTGACACTTTACTCACTTTTAGTCACTTACAGTTATTTATTCACCTTTCAGTCCCTTTAACTTTTAAACTGTGTATATACTGTATATTCTGTGTATTTATTATCTCACTCTTATTGCCTGTTTATGCCCTGTCCTTATCTTCAACGTCATGCTGCTCTGTTGTATCTTAATTGCCCCTTGGGGATAAATAAAGTCATTCTGATTCTGAAAAGGCTGTGTGTGGGAAGCCATGTTTTAGCAGTATCAGTTATGTTAAATGTGTTAAAAATGAGGATTATCAGTTACATTTAACCTAAAACCTCTACCTGGTTTTTATATTTTATTCTGAAGCGCGTAAAACTAACCAGCTTTAAAGGCGCTGCAAAGTCTAACTGAAGGCCCAACAGGTTTAAGATAACAGGCTGAAAATGTTCTTGCATGAAGCCTAAGGATATATTGTGTATACTATTCTGACCCGACTGTTGTGTCTGTGTGTGTGTGTGTGTGTGTGTGTTTGCGTGTGCGCGCTGTGGAAGCAGTCGTTCCCGAGCTGCTCTGGTCTTACTGCTCTGAGGGGACGACGACTTGTTCTCCGTGGTCGACCAGAAAGCACCAAGCTTGACAGGAAACCGAGTCCACGAAGATAGACTCCACCACGGCCCGACACCACGACTTCTTTACTGCCCAGTACACCACATACACCTGACAGGAAAGCACACACAAATTTCCTTACTCTATCACCTCACCCAACACAGGAGCGACAACGTTTCTGACGTCTTCATACCCGTCCTTCCTCCAACGATGTGGGCTTTAGCGTGCGCATGTCCTGCTTGGCGCCGCGGTAGAAGAGGTTCATCTGAAAATGTAGCTTTTTGTAAAGTTCTGAAGTCTCCACATCGCCGCTGAGACCCCAAATGGGCCGGCCCCAGAGGCACGAAGGGTTCTCCACCTGCAGAGTTCAGTTTTAAGTACACATGATCGTCACTGTGCTGCATAGAAAGGTGTGTTTTGCACCTCTTGATGCTCAGCTTGAACTTCACTGAAATACCTAACTTACAGGTGTTTGGGACATTTTAACAAATTAAAGAAAAATAAAGTCTTCAGTCTTTGCATACTTTCATTATTACACTTATTTTGTTTCACTTTCTCCCAGTGACATGTGACAAATTTCCAACGTGTGGAACTAATAAAGGTTACCTTATCTTATGGAGGTGACATGTAATCACCCCTGAAGCACCTTTGTGATAAGTGATATTTTAATGGTTTTTAACCCTTTCATATATGAATTATGACAACCGCAATCAGGATTTTTTCTTCATTATTTTTATTCATCTTTAGGCATGAAAAAAAAGGGTTTTAACTTCTTTTTTTTAAACATGTACTTAGTCCACTTAAGCGGCTACCAGTCCACTGCCTGACCAGTGGGTGGCAGGGTATAGAGTGACACATCTGTTTCCAATGTAGTGGTTTATGTGCAAGTATACCGTCAACACTGACACAAATACAAGAAAATAGCCTTTGAATAGCTGTCCACTGTAGTGACCACTATGCGTGAAAGGGTTAAATACACCAACTACACCTGTTGGACATCAAAACTGAACCTGTGAGCCAATAATTAGCTAATAATTAAAGCAGTAACATAGCCATTAAAGGATCACGTACCTTCAGAACAGATATTTTCAGCATTTCTTCACTTCGTCAGTCCCACAGCAGCGACACTAGAAGTAAACGGTCGGATTTAACGGATTTTCTCGAACGTCAACTGTTTAAACTTGAGCCCAGTTAGCTAACGTTAGCTCGCCAGCTACGCTCCGTTTTACTGAAATTTCAAATAAACCATTAAAAAAAGAAAAAAAAATTCAGTCTTCGGTTAAAACAACTTTTTTCCTGTAAATCGTTTCTGTTTAGCGTCGAATTCGCAGGTCGAACGTACCTGTTTGTGGGGAAAAGCAGCAGCGAGTGTAAGGCGCGAACAAAAGCGGAGGGAGGGGGTCAGTTCCGAGTCTGACCGGTAGAGGGCGCTACGGTGCCAGCGTGTTCGTTATTGTAAAAATATCCGCTTAATTTAATTTATTTTTTATTCATTTTATCCATTAAAACATGAGAAATTTACCAAATAAATTCCAGGAAAAAAGCGCAATAATTTACAAGAAAAAACAAAATTAATAAATGAGAATTTAAAAAAAAGATTAAGAAATTCATATGAAATAATTTTAATTTAAAAGAAAAAACATGAGTGCTTAAGAGGGAAAAACCCATAAAAATACTAGAAAGAAAATCATAAATAAAAAAGGGAGGCGGAGGGGGGTTCTTTCGATACTAGGAGAAGAAAAAAAACAAAGATATTTTAGGACGCATTCAGTCATTTTTACAGTCCGATACACTGTGCAGGTGCGCTGTTCCTCCTGTCCTCCAGGGGGCAACGTGGAGGTGTAAGTCAGTCATCTGAAGCACGGCAGGAAAGGAGGAAGAGAGTTTAACATTAAGGAGGCAAAAACCCTGGTAGCTAACGTCCTACATTCATCCAAGTTAATAAAAGCAACATTAACCCGCTGTGGTGTTCAGCTGCATGGAGAACAAAGTGCCTGTGCTGCTTAACGCGGTTCCTCCTTACGGACACATTATCTGCAGCGACAAATGGAGAAATTCGTCCTTCATTCAGGGTTTGAAAGGTAAATAAGCACCACGAACCTTCTGTCTTGTTTCTTCTGACTGTCTTGAAAAAGCAGACAAATACATAGAAATACTCACCAAAGCATGGCTCAGTAATGAAATGTGACTGCAGTTCTAGAATCCGCTGCTGGCTGACTTATCGGACCCGTAATAATAAATATTCACCAAAAATCAGACGAGAGCTCACCTTTAACGTTTTATTATAAAAGTACTGACTTTTAATATTTTTAAGGTTGTATTTATTGGGGGGGGGGGTTTTCAGTGGAGTTCTGCATGAAAAGCAAAACGCGTATAGATATATGGATAAGCCTTATTTTATGGTTACTGAATTGTTTATATTATTTTAAATATAGTTTATTTTCAGCAGAACATTATTTTTACTGTCAGAGTTTAATGTGAATGCAATAATCAGAAAAGAAAAGGTCTTCAAATATGATGATAATAATATTTTCAAACAAATTCATGCTCCCAGAATTTGTTATTGAACTTCAGCTACACTTTTTAAATTATATATTCATAAAAGTCATAGTATCAGATATTTGGCCTAAAATTTGAATGACATAGCTTAAGTAGCTCTGTAGATATAGCTATTTGAAAATTCCCCCCTGACTTCATCACAAAAATCAGTATTTTATGAGCAAGCTAATAACAGCAGAGGGCTGAAACTTGGCAGTTTTTCTCTTATTAAGAAGTGAATAAGTGAGGCGGTCAGACTGGAAGCATTTGGTGAGTTGACATAAAGTACAGTGCTCTTAAAAGTGCCGTCTCGATATGTAGAACCAAGCAGCATAAACAGCTAAATTTCCCTGTGTTTAAACTGTCCAACAATACTCCTGAGGTTCAAAATGGTGAAATACCTCGGTCACTTTATTACTGATCAAATGAATGATGATGATGATATATACAGACAACGGTGTAATCTCTATGTGCAGGCAAATTCAGTTCAGTTTCAGTTAAAGCGGCTTTGTTTAATGCACACCGCTATATACTGCCCCCTTGTGGTCGTCTGACGAGCAACGTAGCATGCAGAAGCTGGATGTTGCATGTAATGATGCAGTGATGTGGCAGTGTCAGTCAGATGTTTGTAGCTGTGGGTGTTTGGACTTTCAAAGCACTTTTAAGAAATTTAATGTTCGCTTTTAGAGAATGACTGGATGGCTCTGGCATCATTTTAGCACTCACAGATGCACAGACGGTGAGTGCTTCCCGTTACTCATAGAGTAGAATAGAATAGAATAGAATAGCTCTTTATTGTCATTGTTACAAAAACAATGAAAGGCAGTTTGGCATCACTCCATGTGTGTGAACTATACAATAGCATAAGTATTTACACAACACAGACAAATTTACATTTACACAAGAAAGATATGTACAAGTTATACATACACCTGCATACATACGGATACACCCATGCAAACATACACGCACATACATGCATATATGTATGTACACATATGCATGCGTACATACGTACACACACATATTTCCACATACACGCTTACATATATATACACACACTTGCCATCTAAGGAGCAGTTGCATTGTGAGGTGCAGTGTGATCAGTGATATTGCACATTGAGTGTGTGAGTGTGTGTGCTGTTGCAACTCTAATAAATAGTGTTATAATAAATACAGTTTGAAGAGGTAGGAATGTTGGTTGCATTAAAGTATACATGGAAATACGGTTTATAAATAAGGTGTGATGTCCATGAGTGCAGTTATCCTCCAATCAGGGTGGAGGTAGGGCATGTTTGACAGCCTGTGGGTAAAAACTTCTATTGAGTCTGTTTGTCCTCGACCTGATGGACTTGTAGCGTTTACCGGGGGGGGGTGAGTGTCCAGGGTGCGAGGGGTCTTTAATGATGATGCTGGCTTTCTGCTGAAGTTTGCCAGAATAAATGTCTCTGAGGGGAGTTAGTGAGGTGCCAATTGCCCGCTCTGCTGCCCTCACCACCCGCTGCAGTTTCCTCTTGTCCCCCGCGGTGCAGCAGTTGAACCACAGTGTGCAGCAGTAAGTCAGAAGGCTCTCAAATGTGGAGCGGTAAAAGTGAATTAGCAGTCTTTGGGGTAACTGGGCCTGACGCAGTTTCCTGAGAAAGTACAGCCTTTGTTGTGCTTTCCCTACCTGGTGGGAAATGTTTGTGGACCAGGTAAGGTCGGCCGAGATGTGGACTCCGAGGAACTTAAAGCTTTCTACCCTTTCTACCTCCTCCCCACCAATGTAGAGGGTAGAGTGCTCAGATCGCTTTGTTCTTCTGAAGTCGATTACCATCTCCTTGGTCTTGGCTGTGTTCAGATGCAGGTTGTTGTCGTCACACCATTGCTTCAGATGCTGAACCTCCTCTCTGTAGGCTGAATCATCGTTGTTGTCGATCAGTCCTATGACAGTGGTGTCATCAGCAAATTTTATAATGGTGTTACTGGTGTGGATTGGTGAACAGTCATGGGTGAAAAGTGAGTATAAGAGGGGACTGAGGACACACCCCTGTGGGACACCCACATTCAGAATGAGGGTGGAGGAGGTGTGCTCTCCCATTCTTATGTTCTGGGGTCTGTTGCTCAGGAAGTCCAGTATCCAGCTGCACAGTGACCTGCTGAGTCCTAAGTTGCTTAGTTTATTAACCAGTTTGTGGGGTTGAACTGTATTGAAGGCAGAGCTGAAGTCCGCAAACAGCATTCTCACATAGGTGTTACTACAGTCCAGGTGTGTGAGGGCTGTGTGAAGAGCTGTTATTATGGCGTCCTCTGTCGACCTGTTTATCCTGTATGCAAACTGGTGTGGATCGAGGTTTGCAGGGATGGCAGCTTTAATGTGTGACATGATGAGTTGCTCAAAACATTTGGCAATTATGGGTGTTATGGGTCTGAGGAAGCTCTGGTTAAAGTGTTTGTGTATTTAGTGCAATTACTTTGCATCTGCTGCAGGTGGAGGTGTGAAAATCATCTTTGAGACGGAGCTCGGAGTGGCAGATTTCCTACTGCCCAACAAAAGCAGTGTCCTCTACGTCTCTGAGTGTGACATCATCGCAGGAAGCAGCTACAAGAGGAAGGTGGTTCGCTACAGGAACGTAAGTTTGATGTGGAACCTGGAAGCTTCTCGATGATGTTCAGGTTGATATTGGAGGCGCTCCTCGTGTTTGTTTTCAGGCTGGGAGCAGCTTCCAGGAGCTGGTGTTGGTGGAGAAGACCAGACTCAGCGAGCAGTACTTCCCCGCTGTGCAGAAGTTTGTGGTGTTTGACCTCGGCCTGTCTCTGCTGCCCGTCAGCGGGCAGACTGACGCCTCACAGCTCATCACTCAGATGGTAAGATTTCCAGAATGTGGTGAATTTATAGGCCTTAACTCTGGGTTAGGGTACATAAAATCATTTTGCGTTGTTTTTCTCTATGATGTCACATTTTGTAAATGTTTGTCTCTGTGTATGTCATAAAATTATTGCATTTAGTTCATTTTTATAGACAGCAGTCTGCTATAAAGAATCATTTCAGTGAGAGCTCAGTATTAACACAACATAAGGGGAATTTATTCATACGTGACTCTTTGCTTTACAGAGACATAATGAAATATAATGAAAACATCTGTGAGTCACAGGCACTGTAAACAAAAAGGATTCAAACCAATCAGAACAGAAGACACAGATCAAAGCTGGTCTTTTTGTCGAATTTGAGGCTTGTTCTTGTTGTCTCCAGGTTCATGGGGAGGGTCGGGAGAACCCCTTCAGGAGGAAGAGCTCATCCCGTCTGCTGGACCCTCTGGTCCTGGCTCTGGTCCAGCAGATCCCCGGGGTGGGCAAGGTCAAAGCTCTGGTGCTGTTGCGGCACTTCTCCAGCATCCAGCAGCTCTGCAACGCCTCCCCCGCTGAGCTGGAGCCCATCGTGGGCCAGGCTGGCGCTCAGCAGATCCATAGCTTCTTCCACAAACACACTGCCGGGACCTGAACAGCTCAGTTCAGATTACAGTGGCCAAACTCCAGCCTTGAGACTGAAGTTCCTGCAGCATCAATTCACCAGTCACGGTTAAAATGAGGTAAAGGTTGGCGTTTGGGGGAGAATAACCCCTTCGCAGCAGGAATCCTGATCCATTTCACTAATAGAAAAAAACTTAGTGGATCAGGTTTAAATGAATGAGTAAATCAGGATTATTTGACACCCCAGGAATGAGAACAGGCACTGGATGATCAGGGCTACTCATCACTCCTGATCAGAGCCGGGTGACCATGACCAGCACAGTAACCAGCACTTTTCACAGTGGTGCCTCAGGTCAGGCACGCTCCTCATTTTCATCGACATTCACGGTGTTTGCATCCCAGATGGTCAACTCCAGCGTCCTGAGATGTGTGAGAGAGAACGCTTCCTGCAAACTGCCTGACGTGTGTCACTCTAAACCAGGCGCCAGGCTGGGCTGATGCAAAAATTACTCACACATTTGTGTCTCTGAGACGACGGTTTACAGCACAGACTTCCGCGTGAGCAGGAAGTGTTGGGGGCAGCGTTAACCTAACATGTTGCTCAGTGTGTCCCGCGTGCAGGCACAGGGAGCACCTGCAAACTGTCACTGGCCAAAGAGCTGAGCATGAGCTAATTCCACGACTCGGTTCATGTGCCAATTTTTACTCTGACTTATTTATTTTTACCTGAATGGATGGTTCGGTTTTAAAGGACAGACTCAGACATCAGTTTGCGTCCTGAGCAGAGAAAAGTTTCCAGACTTTGAAAGCATGCAAAACTGATTTCTACGACTGTGAAATAAAAATAAAAGCAAAGAAAGTTTCACATTTTTTCTTTTTATTGCTTTGAAAATACCTGAAAGTATGACTCTCTGATGAAATGAGCTGCAGATTATTTCTGTGTGATTAACTCATTTCAGTCTGAGGATATTAATAAATGCACAGACTGCATATGTTGGGGGGAGGGGGGGTGTTGTTGCACTGTACTTTATGAAATTTGCCATACTGAACTACATTAATATTTTTGACTTTCTCCTTATATTACCTCATGTTTCTTCTATATATTTTCATATGAGCCTTATTGCTCATGACAATACTTTTGAAAATATGAAATTAGATCTTTAAATCCTTCCAGAATTTGGGAGTTTCTCTCCGTCACTTAGGGTAAAAGAAGACTATGGTCCTTAAACTTCTTGCACTAATTCCTTTCAGTAGAACCGGGAGAAGGTGAGAGTGCGCGGGCCGTTTTCCTCTCGGTGTCCCTGAACGCCTCTTGGTGAGTCCTGGGTATTTAACATTCTACCCTGGACAGCGGCAGGTTGTTGCGCAAGCGCAGCCCATTCAGTCTGCATGAATGCGGAGTGAGGAGAGGACAGGAGCACTGGGAGTACTGGGACTGGGAGGATCGGACCGGACCCGGGCAGGCGGACATGGATGGACAGAACAGCGGCAGCATCTGCTCCCGGCCGCACGGCACCGGGACGCACGGCAAGAAGAAGAAGAAGATCCCCGACAGAGTGACTCTGAAGAAGGAGATCGGGCTGCTGAGCGCCTGCACCATCATCATAGGTGAGGCTGAAAAACAAGGAGATCCCTTCTTCTTTTGATTTAGTGCTGCAGAACTTTACATAAAGACTCGTTCTTTATCAGAGCTGTGCTGAAATGAACCAGCTCCTCTGTGGCTTATTAATAAGCTGAAAGCTGCACAGGAAACTCACAGCTTGTGGGGATAGAAAAATGAGGGAGTCCATATTTGTTGTGGGTTCACATCAAACTGAGTTGTAGTGCTTACGTGGCTGAAATACATGAAGTCCAGGAGCAGGCTGGTGGTGAAGCAGAAGATCATTGTCTGCTGGAGCAGAAGGAGAAGCCGGGACCTTTAAAGAGGAGCACCATCCAGGGCGGATGAAGGGAGGAGGCCTGCAGGAGCTCAAGTCTGTCTTAAAACTACTGTCAGCTTCAAACGGGCTCTTATTGTTCCTTCGTTTGATACTGGGCATGTTTGCAGTCAGCCAATCAAAATCCAAACTGCTTGTGGTGCGCAAAAAATAGTTTATCTAAAGCTAAATGAGTTCTTTTTAAAATATAAACTGTGTTTTTCTGCTTGGCATACAAACACAAAGAGGAACTTTTATATTATACTGAGCCTCATACATGGCTGTGGGTTTCCTTCAGCACTGGGACACAGAATCCTTCAGGGACTGAGCCTGGTGCTGAAGTGCCAAAAAGTGCAGTTCCTCTAATGTCCACTCGAGGCAGACACTCTCATGTTAAGCTCTCCAGCTTTACACGCAGAGTGATAAACTTGTTTACAGCCTGTTTCTGTACATAAGTTTGATCCACAGAATGTCCAGACACAGCCAAGAAGTTGAAGCTGCACACTATGGTGGCCTCAAGATCATTGACGGTGTGCTGTGATGATGAGAGAGCTTAGTCTGAAAGCAAAGGTGTCGATCTGCATTCTTACCCACGTCTATGATCACAAACTCTGAGTGGTGACTGTGAGAATGACATCACAGATACAACCAATGGAAATGAGCCTCATCTCCAGGGTTTCTGGGCTTTCCTTTAGGGTTGAAGAGTGAGGAACTGCCCACGCTGAAAGAAACCAGCTGCGGTGGTTCCAGGGGGGTTAGGGGGGATATGACCCCCTCAATAATCAGACCCAACCAATATAACCCCCCCAATAAAATTATGAATTATCTTGCATAAATAGGCTGTTTATTTATTTAGACAGAGATCTTGGCCGCCCCCAGTGTTCAGCACCAAGTTACGCTGATGGGTGGTTCAGCGTCTGTTCAGAATGGCACCTGGAGGCCTCCTGGTGAGGTGCTTCTGAAATGAGTTCCAGAGCAGACCCACGATTCTCTGGAGAGTCTCTTGGCTGTAAACATGTTTATTTCTGCACTGTAAAAAAAAAAAAAAAAAAAATTTGTAATATAAAAGTATTTTATTGTGTGTTTTACATTTTTTTTCTGCTTTTTTAGAATATCAATAAATTGACATAAATAGATTGTGATTTACATGTCAAATGTAAAATAACATAAAATTGGTGTAAATGTGCTGTAAAATTGGAAGTTTTTACATGAGAGTCTGTGGGGACTGACTCACTGCTGGAGCCAGGTTCAAGAGGACCGCCATGGTGGCTTTAGATAGCATAGAGGAGCAAAACAGTGAAGTGAGGTGATGCCAGTGAATCAGTGCAGGGAGGAGGCTGTGGTTGATGTATACGTCGACAGAACGTTGGACTTTAACACAGGATTTTGTTTTTTTGTTTTCAAACCAACAGACTAACTGATTTTGTTTTTGTGCATAAACCCAACCAAACATACCTGTGCTATATTTTACACTCCTATTAACGTTATTTAGGATGTATAGGGATAAATGACCTATCTCTTGTGAGGGACAGAGAGTAGACCCATGCAGCATGGAGAAGCAGGTATTCCCTAGTAGGTAGTGAGGGGCCAGAGCATTAACGGATTTGCTAGTGGGTGATATGTTCCCAGAGGTCAGAGTGAGTTAGAAGCCTGGCATATAAGTTCTGGACATACTGGAGCTTTTTCAAGCCTTTGCTGGAAATCATTAACAGAACTTCATTGTAGTAATTAGCGCACAGATGAATCTCTGCTACAGAATCAATGAGTAATGGCCAAAATCGAAAGGTGTAAAAAAGCTGCTTTGGTGACAGATATGATGTGAAAGCATACAGTCCAGAACGACACCCAGATTGCAAACCTCGGGGTTCATGTCAATGAGTAGATTTTTAGTCTGTCGGACTTTGGAGCTCACAACCAAGAGCTGTGTTTTATTTCTGTTGAGTTTGAGTAGGTTAGATGACATCCATGTTTTGATTTCATGCAGACAGGTGACAAGTGATTGTGGGAGGAGCTGAGTGGAGGGTTCGGTAGTGAGATGAAGTTGTGTATCATCAGCACGTAAGCAGAAACTATGGCAGCAGATGATCTGACCAAGGAAGAAAGACAAGAATCAGTCATGAGATCTCGAGTCATCCACAGTCCTGAAAGTCCTGAAAGTCTCCTTTTCTATCTTCTATCTTACCAGAGTTACTCTTAGATATCATGATGGGTTATTTTAACCTTGTGGTCTACTAGCAGGCACAAAATGCCTTCTAACAACATAGCTTAAATAAAAACAGAACAGCTCAATAAGGTACAAATTACACAAAAGAAGGAGTGAAATTTTATAGAAAACAGAAATGAAATAAATTTCAACAAGTCACCAAGAAAAAAAAACTATAATAAGGAGCTTTATGATGCAGGAAAAGATTTTCCTCATCTGTCCTTGTGACAGCAGAAACAGATGTTAGAAGAAGGATTCAGCTGTATGTCCAGCTGTTCACCACAGCCACAGTCATGTGGATGGGCTCTGCATCAGCTAAGCAGTGTTTTGATTCAAGCTGGATTCTTACAGCAGTGATGGGGAAAAATTTGCTCATCAAATAATATGGATGCATTAGCTGGAAGTTTAACATCCGAGCAGCAGTAATGTTCAAATCGATTTTTATCTATACAACGCCAAATCACAACAACAGTCGCCTCAATGTTCCTTCATGGTAACGTGTCCGGATTCATGCCATTTGGATTAACGTCCCCGCCCACCCAAAAAGTCCAAAGGCCTGGCACCCACACTGTGTCTGTGAGGTGTGAGTGCAGCCATGTCTCCATGAAACACATCAAACTACACTCATGATGAGTCTCTATCAGTTCACCGAGGTCGTCCATATTATTATCCAAGAAGCTCACATGATGAAAGCTGGAGAGACATTTAATTTCCTTCTCCCAGTTTGTCGCTTAGCTGCAGCTCTGAAAACCTACTCGCCTCCTCCGTAGCTCTTCAGGATTACAGACTTTGCTCCAGGCAGCCGAACTGGAGCAAGATTCTCTGTTGCCTCGTGTTTAATGACAAGAAAAAAAAAAAACAAGGGTCGACTTGTAAAAAACAAAAATGGTTTCACCTCGGTAGAAACACAATGAGTAACTAAAATGTGTTTTATTGGCTTAAATACATTTTTTTAAAAAGCTGCTGTAACAGGCTGACACTCTGCACAGAACAAAACATTTCTGTGCTTTGAAGCAGCTGTCTTTCATTTCTTTTTCACCACCAGTGATCAGTACAGTTCAGTCTTCCGGTGTGTAATGAGGATTCCAGCTGTTACGTCCGACCTACAGTGGTTTTATTATCTAGTAAATGGAGTGCTCCAAAGTGTTGTGAAGGGACTGAACCCCAGGCTGCTAACCTGCTGCCTCCATGGTTGTTGGTGCAGGTCTTGGCTAACTGGACCTCATCCACACTTGGCTTTATGTTTTTTTCCCTCCAGAACAAGAGAAAGGTTTTGTGTGCAGAATGCTGAAACACCTTTCCATTCACAGAGAGATGGAGGGAACAAACTGGCTGCTCTGCACGCTGCAGGGAGCTCTGCATCTGAAGTCATGTTTCTGTAGATTAAAACAAACTCGAATCTTTTTTTGGGACCTTTTAATTCCTTCAACATCGACATGTTTCAGAGAGGAAGCTGCAGGAATGAGCTGCTGCAGAAGGTGTGTCGGTCACTTCTCACCTCTGCAGACTGGAGTGGATAATTTATGTCTGGTTATGTAATGGCTGTGTGTGCCACTTGGCTGCCTTCTGCCACGCTACTGGTAGTGCTGTAGACTGAATGTGTCGGATCTACTGGTACTCCACGCTGCATACTGAGGCTCTGGGCAGGAGGAATTGTCCCCATCCTGAGTTATGGCCTTTATGTCCTCCTCTAACTCACTCTGTTATGGAGCTCTTTGTGTTTTAATGTCCTCTATATAAACTCAGAGGGGACCAGTTTGGACTTTGGAGCAGTAGAAATGTTCAGGATGTTCTCTGACAAAGAAGTCACATGTGAAAAGCACGTGCAAGGAGGATGGTGCTATGTGACCAATAAGAGAACAATCAGGACCCTGTGGGGTCACTACCCCCAGCTTCATTCTTTGCATTGTTTTCTGGGTCTCATTTACTGTTTTTTAGTATTTGACAGATTTCTGGACTGATAGCAAGCAAAAGCAAAATTCTCCTGAATGTATCTCATAAAGCTTGAGGTTGTTCATCTTCCCTTAGAGCCGTGAGGGGTTCAATATTTGAAACAATAATGTAGAGTGTAAGACCTTTGATGCTTTGGGCGCCCCCCGCAAAATCAATCAGGGCCTCCTACCTGACTTGCAGACATTTACACTAACACCTGATCCTCATCTCTGTGTCACCACAATACGTGAATACAAATGAATGTACAATGCCCCCCACCACCACCACCCCACACACACACACACACACACACACACACACACACACACACACACACACACACACACACACACGCACACAAAAGCTGAGGAGGGCAGGAACAGAGATGAAGAGAGCAGAATCGAGGGTGTCCCAGGTGTCCCAGGGCAAGGTGGGAGGGCTCACACACTGGACAGGTCACCCATCTGTCACAGGCCTAACAAAAGCAGGAAATAAAACCATACAAAGACACACAAGGAAAAAACTAACAAAGTAAACCAGGAAGTAACCAGAAGACTAACACTAAACATGATGACATAGACAGGACAAGAAAAAAAAGCATGGGAAGTAAAAAACACAAGGAATGACTAAAAACTAATGGAAACCATGGCAACAATAACACCTCACCAACAAAGCACCCCAATGTGACACATACCTCATGTGACCTGGGTTATTCAAGATATTAAAGATCTCGACTCCTGTTAAATGTGTTTGATAGGGAACATCATCGGCTCCGGGATCTTCATCTCTCCTAAGGGCGTCCTGGAGCACTCAGGCTCGGTGGGTGTGGCTTTAGTGGTCTGGGTGCTGGGAGGCTGCATCGCTGCGTTGGGCTCCCTCTGCTACGCTGAACTGGGCGTCACCATTCCCAAATCCGGAGGCGACTACTCCTATGTCACAGAGATATTTGGAGGTCTGACGGGGTGAGTGACCCTTTGTGTGTCCAGTACTTGTCACTTAATTAGGATTAGGATGATGAAAATCTAAATGTCAGATGCTTTTCTCTCTGAGCTGTGCACTGTTGCTCGTTACTGGTTATGGCTGCACTTTTTCACAAACTGTGGCGTAACTTGAGCCTGCTCTGTGTGCTTTTAAGTTCAAATCTGGAAATAACATAAAAGAGGAAAGGAGCAAACTCTTTGCCACAGCTCTGTACAATAAATAAATATGACTTGTTATCAGGGTTAATGCCAGTAAATAACTTTTCTGACCAGTGTAGGTCAGTCTACATGGACAGGTAAAAGGTGTAGCTTCATACTACACATGGAGACAGATATGGAAGACATGAATTTGCACAGCTAACCAGCAGGTTCTTACCATCAACCAAACATTTACATGTTCTGCCGTCATACAGGCAAGTTGTGCACCAATAACTTTCCGAGTTGTTGTTTATGTAAAATTTTTTGTTACGCCTTTTCTTTGGAAGGATGCAGACTCATTAACTCGAATGTGTGTAGCAGAAGCATCTCGTTGTGGTGGATGAAGGTGATGTCACCAGGAAGCTGCTGCTGCTCGCTTCACACCTCAAATCAAACTGGAGGATTCCCTAAAGTGGCTCATGATACAGAAAGATATTTCACTGCAATAGAAACCCGTCTCAGTCCTTCTGTCAAAGACATGCTGAACAAAAGAAAACAGTTTGGGCTACAGAGCCCGGTTATTCTGGATTGTCTTACGAGTGCCATGAATACTCCAGAAGTCTAGAGGTTCTTTGGCTGCTCTCACACTGGACGTGGTCTTTTTTATATTCACCAGTGAAATCCACGGTGAGGGCTTTGCCTCGTGGTTTGGTGTCCTGCTGAGTTATGGAGAGTTTCTGAATCTGTGTTTGTCACTGAAGCTCCTTCTCTCTTCCAGATTCCTCCTGTTGTGGAGCGCCGTCCTCATCATGTATCCGACCACGCTGGCCGTCATCGCACTTACCTTCTCCAGCTACGTCCTACAGCCGGTCTTCCCAAACTGCGTTCCACCATACATGGCAACACGGATGCTGTCTGCCACCTGTCTCCGTGAGTGAGAACTTTATCAAACAGAGTAGCCTTTGTTGAGTGTGATGCCAGTTCATCAAGTCAGAAGAATTGCTTCATTATTTTTTCTTCTGTGGAAAACTTATAAGGTTGAGCTTTCAGGCCCACAGGAGATGCAGTAGGAATCGGGAACACCTCGGACGCTGTAGCGATGAAACACGTTTCCAACCAAATTCGTTGTCCCAGAAACTTTTTGTAAAAGGTGCCTTCAGACTGTCTGATTGAAATGGCAGATTTTCGTGGCGTATCTGAATATACATACACCTCCATTAATATTTGTTGCACCTCAACCAAGATCCTTTTGGTATCCATCAACAGGTTTCTGGTATAATTCTGGTTTATATTTAATTAATTAATTAATTCTTGGAAAAGTCAGTAGAGTTAATTTATATTGGTTGGTTTCCTGTCACAGATCCAGCTTTTAAGCATATACCACAAATTTTCAGCAGTGTTGAGGTCGAAGCTTTGGGAGGCCCATTCCATAAGCTTAATGCTAACTTGGTTTATCCAAAACCAGTTCTGTTGTGTGTTTGGGATCATTGTCCTGTTGGAACCCACGGCTGTGTCCAAGTTTCACACGTCTAGCTGCTGATTGGAGAAGTTGAAGGTTGTGGAGGTAGTCCTCCTTCTTTATTCCATCCACTTTGTCTAATGTACCTGCACCACTGGGAGCAAAACAGCCCAGAGCATGATGCTACCACCACCATGCTTCACAGCTACAGTGTTCTCAGGTTTGAAAGCCTCACCTTTACTCCTCCAATCAGCTCCATCTTTGTCTCGTTTGACCATCAAACTTTTCTCCAGAGGGCGTTTGGCTCGTCCACGTGGGCAGCTGCAAATTTCAGTTGAGCTCCTTGATTTTGGAGCAGGAGCTTCATTCTTGGTCAGTCCATGGAGATGTGAGACTGGCTTCACTGTTCACAGTGATGCTGGCGCTCCAGCAGATTCCAGTCAGGCTTGATCCTGGGTTGTTCCTGAACATCCCAACCAGTTTCCTTTCCAGTCTGGGTCTTCTCCCAGACCTCAGTGGTGACAGATCTGAGTAACTTGTACTTGTGTGATCCTGGAACCTTGTTCATAAATGGCTCAGAGAGACTTCTCAACTTGTGTAAATCTACAGTTCTGCTTTTTAGATCTTCACTGAGATGGTCGGACTTTCCCATTGTTCCCAGTATTGGTCAATCCAGTGAGTGCTGTCAAACAAATCCTTTTTATGCTGCCGAGAGAATCTGTCAGTTGTAATTAACCATGATCACTAATGAGAAGTTAACAGGCCTCGGCCAAGTTTAAAGACATTATAGAACCTCCAACATCTTTTATTAGAAGCTTTCAGCACGTGTAGGTAAACATGTCGGTATAAACACTTGTGTCCAATCAAAATGAATTCAGAGTTGAGCACCCAGATCTTGTTTTTTAAAGCAGTCCACCCTGGAACAAGAACCGTTCAAAGAAATCAGTGAATGCCCAGAATTACCACGACATTCATGCCTGTGATGAGTGGATGGAAACCTCTGACCTCAGCTGTATCCCATGATACTGCTGCTCAGCATTCATCTTTAGAAACAGTTGTGCTGATCAGAAACATACTGGTTGCTGTTTTTAACAGAGCTTGAATGTGTTTCCAGATTTGGGGGATTTTGTCTGGAGTGGTCAACTGGAAGAATGACTAAGGCAGAAATTCTGTGTAAAAAAAGCCTTTAATAAAAAACAAATCACATGTTCAGTGTGATCCAGCGTGGAGAATAACGTCATGGAGCTGCAGACTGCGGGCTGTGAGGCTGCTGTGCTGCTCGTCGTGTCCTCATCTTCCCTCTGTGCTCCAGAGAGCAGTGATGCAGCATTACTTGAATGTCAGAGGAGAGTAAAGTGTGTTAAAATGCTTCGAATAAAAAATGCATTGGAATCCTGGAGGAGGAAGAAGAGCAGGACCAGGAGACAAGATGAGCTAAAATCATTTAAACCCTCAGAATCAAAGATTATCCATGTTTTGTCTGTCAGTGTGTCCATTATTCAGCGTCATGTGTGTGGCTTCAGCAGTTTACAGTTTCTATAGAGCGGTTTGGTGCTCAGGGTGTGAATGAACTGAAGAAGCAGCAGCAGAGGGATGTTTGTTTCACATTCTGCTTGAAAGCAAACAGTTTGCACAAAGCTGAGTGTTTATAGCTGCTCTGAAAGGCTACACTCCAAAGCAGAGTCAAAAGTCTGCCTTCATAGAGAGCGACAAAGTGCAGTGAATGGTAGAAATGAGCATAATGGCGCACACTTTTGAACAGACCCTCGTTGAAGGCTTTCATGCTGTTAAACTCAGTTGTTCACACATGAAGTGAGCTCTGTGTAAAGAATGAGAAGAAAGACGGCGAAAAAAGTGACCTGGCTGCTTTCTCTGCTCTTCGGGTCTGCAGATTTTCTGCCCTCTCACGGCTGTCCAGCATTTCTGTTACACAGCTCAAATGATGGCAGTTTCATGCATATATAAACTGTGTATAAAAGTGCACTTTGCCAACTTAAAGTCACACGTAATTTGGTTTGGGAGGTCCAGTCATGAAACCTTAGTGTTGAAATTTTGACACCGTGTGTGTTTTATGGAGGTAGAAGTGACAACAGCACAGAAACTCCAGTTAGGTGAGCGAAGGCGATCTATAGAGAGCAAAACAGTGTTTTTGTATCAGGCTGCAAACATTTGTTTTTCTGCTGTAGTTTGAACTTTGGACATCAGAGGAACTGCAGCTTTTTTAGCACTTGCCAGTTTTTATATACATTTGTACTCCAGCACATGACACCAGGAATCTCTATAATAAATGGAAGTCCATCTTTGGAGGTGGATTCATGCCATAGATCGTATTTGTTTGAGTTCAGCTGTGAACTATCAGTACAGGGTCATTTTTAGGTTACCTGGAACTTTATAAAGTAATACAAGGCTGTCTAAAAGTCTCAAACAGTTACTGCTTGTCTGCGCTGAATTAGGCTGTTAGACACATTAACATGGAGCACATAAGCTAGCTCTTTGGTCCCATTCCTTTCACTGTAAAGTTGTCCACGAGGGAACTGACTCCTCCTGGGTTTGGACTGACGACCTTGGCTTGTTAGGTAAATGTGTAAGCTACTACACTATGGAGTGACTGGAAAGGCTGGCTATAAAAACTCTTTAAGTTCACTAATCCAGTGGGGTAAAATAAAAACTCTTAGATCTGAGAAAAAATCTTAAAAACAGGGTGTGACTCGAAAAATTCATCTGTTTTTATCAAAAATTGATTCAAAGATACAGAGTGTCATTAGAAGTGTAAGGCCAGTCAGTGAGGACGACAGAAGAGCCCGAGCAGAGGTCACGACCCCTCGGGCTGCCTAATTGGTTGATGTCTTGTAACCGGCTGCAAATGCTTGATCAATGAGTAAGTAACGTCTGGGCTGGAATCTGAAGTGAGACAGCTGGACTCCTGACGCCCTCCTTCACACTCGTTCTTGGAACGGGATCCTGAAACGTGAGCTCGACCCGGCCTCCTCAGAGGGTGGCCGAGGGGCACCCAGACGGTTTTGTTCGCCCTTCGCAACGGAAGTGGTTTGTTTTGTGTGGCTGACAGCCTGCCTTTGTGCCGGAGAGCGAGGCCACCATGAGAGCGAGCCGGGGAAAGCCGCTGACAGTGATAGACGAGGTGAAACAATCACGCCCTCTCTCACTCGGCCTTTTCCCACATTCCTGCCTCCCAGGGTAACCGGCTGCTGCCGCCCACTGCCGGTGAGAGCACCCGCACTGGGACCGCGGGATGTAGACCAGATACTGCTGCTGATCTTATTAAAGGAGCACTCCACCGGCTTTACGTGTTGATCTCAGTCCAGACCAGCAACCTTTGGTCAGTCTCCAGTGATGTCCAGCTCAGTACCAGTCAGACGGGGACTGGTGATCCAAAACTGTGTTGTCCTCTTACCCAGACAGGTCTTACTCCAGGAGGCCTTTTTTCCTTGCCCTGCCAATAAGGAGGCCATCACTAATGGAATCCATTACGCTCAGCGATGGCAGCTAGTCGTCTTAGAGGTTCCATATTTTTCTGTCTGGATTTACTTCCATAGCCTTTTGCTTGACTCTCAAAGAAATCAGAGTTTTCCTTCCCCGAGATCAGGGCTGTCAAACATAAGCCCCGAGGGCCCACTAGAGGGCTTTGGAAAATGTGAAGGAGGGCTTAAATTTTAAACTTTTCAACTTTTTTCCTTCATTATTCTTTAACTCTCAGCCCAGACGTGGCTCCACAGAGCGGTGACCTCCAGCATGCAGCTGTTAACAGGAGCAGCTGAGCCCAGAAGGATTGAGCTTGGAGACATGTTACTGCTTATTGGTGGTTCGTTTAAAAGTCTCATTAATGTGTGGAGGTTATTTTGCTGTGCAGAAAGAAAATAACAAATCCTAAGCGTTTATTTCCTGAGGAGAGCTTTCTGCAATAATCCAGCAGAAAACGCCCCCCTCAGAATCAGCTGATAGTTTTTGATCTTTAATGGAGACGTGCCAAGTTTGACCTTTATACTGTAGAGATGTTCTGAGCACCCTCTGTCCTCCCGAGTGTGTCGTTAACGAGGTTCTGTGCTCGGCTCAGTGCTGCTGACCTGGGTGAACTGCTCCAGCGTCCGCATGGCCACCAGGATCCAGGACGTCTTCACGGTGGGGAAGCTGATGGCGTTGGGCCTCATCATTGTAGTTGGTCTGGTCCAGATCTTCAACGGTAAATCTGCCAGCCCTCAACAGATTTGACGCTTTTCGACTTCCTGAAGTAAAGCTAAAAGCTCTGATGTCTCATGTAACCACCAGGAAACTATGAAGCGCTGACGCCTCAGGTGGCCTTCTCTCTGGAGAGGACGCCGTCGGTTGGGCAGATCGCGCTCGCCTTCCTGCAGGCGTCCTTTGCCTTCAGTGGCTGGAACTTCCTCAACTATGTGACAGAGGAGGTGGTCGAACCCAGACGGTGAATATTCACACTTCTCATCACCGTGGTTTTGCTTTCACAAATTATTGGGAACGTTCTAAAGATACGTAAGTGCCCAAACACAAGAATTTCATCCAAATTAAACTTTAAAGGAAACGTCAGACATCAAGGAAAATCAAGGAGACTGGAAAGTGAGAAACTAGCCTGCTTACAGTAACCAGATCACCACCAACTCATCAAAAGGTCCTAATTAGAAAATAGGATCGTTAATGTGCTGCAATATTTTTTTTCATTCTGTATATTAATCGAAAATTGCTGAGACCAAAAAATGATTTAAAAACTAATCTTGCACTTTTGTAATCCTCCGTCCATCATCGTTTTATTCAAACAAACCAAATGATGTCTAACACTTCCTTTAATGTTTGTTTTTGGCTGCTACGTCTGCCTTTTTTCAGCAGAGTGATGCTCCTTGATCCTGATTATTTCTCCGATTTTATTCACCACGACCGTGTTAAATAGATGTGGTAACACTTTGTAAAACCCAGCTGTGAGGCTTACAGGTTCACATTTTTCTTTATTTCTTTATTTATTGCTTTCTGTTTAAGACACACAAGAACAACAGAAAAATGACATCTAGTAGGAAAGAATGAGACTTAAGGTCATCGCTGATGATGACTGAGACCTCACAGGGTTAATAAATGGAAAATTTCTAGTTAATTAACTTTTATGTTCAGTAATAGGTAAATGGATCGGAAACCATACAGCTGGTGATGATGAGTCAGAGGGACTGCTGTTTCCTTCTGTCTGCCCCTCGGCTCTTCAGTGTTGGAGTTACTCAAAAAAGTAATGTATTACACACAGGACTGATGCTGAAGGCCTGTGAGGCCGCAGCAGCTTTCATGTAAAATAATTATTTAACTATTTATTATTTTATGATTTTTTCCACTGTTTGGAACAGTACTACAGTTTAGTTAACTGTCAGGCTGCCATTTATTACTGATGGTTATTATAAAGTGTTACCAAATATGTGAGTAAAATATAAATGTATGCAACTTCCTTTAAAGTGGATCCTTTCTGCTCATTTCCAGCTCCATGTTTTAATTCTTGGACTCTGCTAGAGGAGCTTTGCATGAGTCACAGTTCAAAATAATCCTCCTCTATCTCATACTGGGCTGTGTTGCAGACCCTCAGCTGAAACAAGAAGTTGTAGCTCCTCCCCTTTTAAATCAACTTTCTTCTGATTGGTTGATGGAAAATTGGAAGAGAAGTGGGTGGGGCTCTTTGCCTGAGATGATAAAATTAGGGACATCCCCTCTCCATGACATCATACAGAGCTAGGAATAAAAAAAAAAAACCTGTGAAGCCTGAGATTCTGGCTCACAGGGACTTCCTGTGCAGATGTTGATCTAAAACTTTAATTTCATGCTCTACAGTAAAAGTTTCACAGGTTAGAGGTAAATGTCAATCATATATATTTCACCTCTGTAATATTCTTGATATTTATAATTGAGCGATTTGTGTATATTAGTGCTATTTCTTAAATCTGTAAACTTTGAAATATATTGTATTATTTAATTAGTTATGTCTGTTACTGTTAATATCTTGGAGCAACCACATAATTTCCTTGGGGATTATTAAAGTATTCTGAACATGCACCACAGAGACGTGCCATATATGACAGGAAATAAGCAGAATATTTCCACTTTGATAGAAGTCTGCTGTCTGATGGTCAGCTCACTTGTTTCAGTGAGCTGACCACCAGACCTTCCTGTTTGAAAAGCTCATCCTTCAACTTCATGTGTGGTTGTAAATGTTTTGGTTTGGACTGTGTCGTTTGTGCATGGTGCGTGGCCTCGGTCAGGAATCTACCTCGTGCCATCTACATCTCCATCCCATTGGTGACCTTTGTGTACACGCTCACCAACATCGCCTACTTCTCCTCCATGTCGCCCGAGGAGCTGCTGTCATCCAATGCTGTGGCTGTAGTGAGTAACATGGAAATCATGGGCTCGATTATCCAACCCTGTCTGCTGAAAATGACGTGTTCATGCAACCAAACTGCTTTTTTAATTATGTTTCAAGGGGAAAGGTAGAAAGGGAGCAGTCATGTGTAACACAAAGACAGACAAAGCCTGCATTTGGAGATGTAGCCTGATGAACCAGATAAAGTTAACCACTATTAAAGGGATAGGCCCTCCCACAGCTAAATTTACACATTTTTCCTCTGACCTATTGTGCTGTTTATGCAGCTGAGTTATATCCCCCAGTGTTGGAGAGACCACGACAGTACTAAATACCCTATAATGAGCACACATACCTACCCTATACATGAAAATTTAGGATTGACAAAGTAGTCAAATATGCATGCACAGACTGAAAACCCTCCCACAACACATTGTAAAACCTTTACATGTATACATGCAATCAGTAACCAATCAGTGTTAAGCTTTGGTTGTGGAAAGGACTCAAATGAGAGTCAAGAGAACAAAACTCAACAAAAAGTGTCTTCATATCCCAACGTTCTGATGAAAAAGAAAGTTTGGTTGATTCTGACTTAAATCAGACCTGTGGGTACCTGTCCCTTTGTTCTAGTGTGCTTAAAAGTGAGGTAATCTATTTCAGCTTAGGTCAGCCAATCAGAGTCTGCGGGACCCAAACAGATTAAAAGAACACTGCTGTGGTCTGAGCGTGTTGGTCAATCTTTCTGTTGTTCTGCTCTCCAGACGTTTGGTGAGAAGCTGCTGGGAATGTTCTCTGTCATCATGCCGATCTCTGTGGCTCTGTCTACCTTTGGAGGAATCAACGGCTACCTGTTCACCTCTTCCAGGTGAGCCGGACTTCCTGTTTTTCTGTGGTTTTGAATACTGACCCAGCTCGGAAGCAGCTGCTAAGTTCGGTCTGGTTTTCCTATCGACAGGTTGTGCTTCTCGGGAGCTAGAGAAGGTCACCTCCCCAGCCTTCTGGCCATGATCCACTATAAGAAATGTACGCCCATCCCCGCCCTGCTCGTCTGCGTATGTACACATCGATATTACAGAAGACTCAGTTTCTATGCTTTCTACACATAAACAGTATTTTAATTGTTTTTAACTGCAGAATGCTGTTTTTAAATATTTTTATAAAAATTCTCTCTAACTCTGTGAGCTTTAAGTCCCATTAGCTTCAACCCCGAACCCAGCGCTATCAGCATATCAGATTTATGGCTTTAAAAAAATCAAACAAAATCAAAAACTGTTTGCATATTTAAAAAAATAATCATTTTCTTTTCCTCCAGAACCTATGGTTAAATAGATTTCCACATACAGATGTGTCAGTCTGCAAGAGAGTAACCAATTTTGTTACCAAAAGTTTTTAAAACCTTTTTTTTTATTTAAACAAACTGCTTGTGTGGACTCCCTTCTTTGACCAGTTTGGGGGTTTGTCCGGGACAAAAGGAGCTGAATTGGGAAGCACAGTGTTGTGAAAAAACTTGGCATGGTTTCTAAAACAAGTGTCCATAGATGCAAGAGAACCTGTTACAATAGCTAAACAAAGGTAAACAAAAAGAACAATATCAAATGTTTCTTATTAGATTAGATTGATATTTAATTTTAAATATCGCAATTATCATAGGAATCTGTTATTGTGGCACCCTTAAAAATACAACTACCTTTATTTCTGGATTTTCAGATAACTGAACAGATCGGATTACAGATTACTGATCAAAGTTGGATATATTATGGTGTTAATATTTTTTTCCTAATAACAACTTTTCCCATTGGTTGGTCCAGACTTTTTTTTAAAACAAAAAATCCTTTATTCGGCTGAATGTTAACTGAACCCCAATGGGTGGGTCAGATCACCATTACCAATCCCATGTGACCATAGCATGGTATTACCTTGAGATAGCCCATGATGGTGAACTTGGAGTGGGTAGTGGTTAGAGTGATCCTGCACCTATCAGCTGATCTTAAAAAAAGACTTCCATTGCCTCTTTCTCTCCCATGTTGGACAAACACCAACAGCAGAAGGAGAGACTCTCTGGAGAAGCAGCTGAATGACTGTGAGGACTGCCACAACAACAACCTGCTCATACCACTGACTGCAAAACATGGGCTAGGAAGGGCTGGATGTAGCTGATTAGCAGGGATTAAACAGAATAAAGACCCATCCTGGTTTAAACTGACATACAGTCAATATAGACTTAAAATGTTAAAGTTGGTCACCAGATTGACTTGGTGAGTGTTAATTTACCATGGTGGTCCATCCAAGCAAAGTCTGCGTGTGGAAAAACTGTCAAAAACTCTTCTTCAGTCATGTTCACGCAGTCACGTCTAACCTTGTGTTACAGTGCACTGCCACCATCATCATACTCTGCATTGGAGAGACGCACAATCTGATCAACTACGTCTCCTTCATCAACTACCTGTCATACGGTGTTACCATTGCAGGCCTGCTGTACTACCGCTGGAAGAAACCCAACTTGTACCGACCAATCAAGGTGAACCCAGCAGACTTCTAAATGGTAAATGGTAAATGACCTGTATTTATATAGCACTTTTCTGGTCCCTAAGGACCCCAAAGCGCTTTACATATCCAGTCATTCACCCATTCACGCACACATTCACACACTGGTGATGGCAAGCTACGTTGTAGCCACAGCCACCTTGGGGCGCACTGACAGAGGCGAGGCTGCCGGACACTGGCGCCACCGGGCCCTCTGACCACCACCAGTAGGCAACAGGTGAAGTGTCTTGCCCAAGGACACAACGACCGAGACTGTCCGAGCCGGGGCTCGAACCGGTAACCTTCCGATTACAAGGCGAACTCCCAACTCTTGAGCCACGATCGCCCACGATCTACCAGCTGTTACCTGTTAACTGTTCATATCTGCAACTCATCAGGTTTCACTGACTTCCCACCATGTATTTGCTGCCTTCTCCAGGTGAACCTGGTGGTTCCTGTGTGCTACTTGATGTTCTGGGCAGTGCTGCTGGGATTCAGTCTTTACTCTGAGCCAGTGGTTTGCGGTGTTGGACTAGTCATCATGCTTACGGGTGTACCTGTCTACTTCCTGGGTGTGCATTGGAAAGAGAAACCAAAGTGTATCTATAACTTCATTGGTGAGTTTCTAAAGAAATTACTTTGTAGGGTTTAATTTGACTTGTTTTAATACAACTTGTGATTTGTCTTTCTGCAGAGAGGGCGACACATGTGGGCCAGAGGTTGTGTTTTGTGGTCTTTCCTCAGCTCGACCCCATCGAGCTCGCCAGTCCTCCAGAGTGGACTGACCGCTCATCAGGCAGGGGAAGCGTGTCTGTCAATTCTTAAAACTCTTATCTGGAAACATAAAGATCTTCTGGGGTTTTTTTTATCCTGTTTTTACTGATCATCAAACAAGTCCAGACACCTGTTCCAGTCATGGGAGCTTTCTGTCTGATTTTTGAACCTTCGAGACTCTGATTTTTGTTTTTCTAAAGTCGAGTGGAATGCCCACTGTTCTGTGCGGGCTGCGTACAATTTTTTTTCTCCATCTACTTTTCTACTAAGTCTTCAAGTACACCAACCTAATGCCAACAGTGTCACGCTGTGACAGGACTTTTTATTTCCACTTTGGAACCATCTGTTCCTCCTTTGGTAACATGACAGAACAGTGACTCTCTCTGAATGTTGCTGGTATTTTATTGTGCCTTCAGGTCTTTTCACACCAAGTCAAAATCCAAGTTACAGTTGGAAAACTGTAGGAAAAACAAAACGTGCACATTGTTTGTTAAAGTCACTTAAAATAGCCAAACCCTTTCTCATTTTCAGATCCATCCATGTCACCAGAGTGTCACGGGGCTCTTTTAAGATACACCAATAAAAAAGTGATACTGGAACAGCAGGCTAGATGCTTTAGATTTGGCTAGATTTAGAACCTAGGCTGAAGTCAAAGATAGCTGTTGTGATAAATTTTGTTTTTTTTCGTCTGTCTTCTTGGATATTTGCCCCATTTATTTTCATTTGCCTGAGCAAAATGTTTCTTCAGACCAATCTAGTATCTGCTAATTAGTTCCCATGCATTAAAAATGAAGATTTTACATGTTTAAATGGGGAAAATGATCGACATTTGGAGGCAGGAGGCGTTGGCAGTGGCAATAATTATTTTACTGCTCACAGAGTCCTGGGAGAGATTTTTTTCCTTTCTGCTCTAATAAAGTGGACTGATAATTCTTTCCCTTATTTGTAGTCATACATCTGCTGTGCTGTTCATATGAAATATGACCAAAATTTGGTAATGCCACACACATGGCTCTGTATGATGTCAGCAAGCACAGATATTCCTAATGTGGCCATCTTAGACCTAAACTCCACCAACTTTCTGTTCAAACCTTCTGTTTTTGTGAGGGGCAGCCAATCAGAAAAAAGTTACTGTCTTGTTTCAGACAGTGAACGAAAGGATTACTTTACTCTAGAAGAGTCCTTGAATGTAAATATGGAGCTGTAACATTAATAATAACACCTTCTCCTTGTCCCAAGGACTCACCACAGCAGATGGAGCTGCATATTTCCATTTGGTGAAGCTGCAGCCCCCCCCCCATTAATCCAGGCTTGGGATTGGTACAAACCTGTAACCCTGTAGGTTTATATCTCCTCCTTGTCTTGAACCAATTCAATTCAATTCAATTCAATTTTATTTATATAGCGCCAAATCACAACAGAAGTCGCCCTCAAGGTGCTTTATATTGTACAGTAGATCGCACAATAATACATATAGAGAAAAACCCAACAATCATATGACCCCCTATGAGCAAGCACTTTGGCGACAGTGGGAAGGAAAAACTCCCTTTTAACAGGAAGAAACCTCCGACAGAACCAGGCTCAGGGAGGGGCGGGGCCATCTGCTGCGATTGGTTGGGGTGAGAGAAGGAAAACAGGATAAAGACATGCTGTGGAAGAGAGACAGAGATTAATAACAGATATGATTCAGTGCAGAGAGGTCTATTAACACATAGTGAGTGAAGAAGAAACACCCAGTGCATCATGGGAATCCCCCAGCAGCCTACACCTATTGCAGCATAACTAAGGGAGGATTCAGGGTCACCTGGTCCAGCCCTAACTATATGCTTTAGCAAAAAGGAAAGTTTGAAGCCTAATCTTAAAAGTAGAGATAGTGTCTGTCTCCCGAATCCAAACTGGAAGCTGGTTCCACAGAAGAGGGGCCTGAAAACTGAAGGCTCTCCCTCCCATTCTACTTTTAAATACTCTAGGAACAACAAGTAGGCCTGCAGTGTGAGAGCGAAGTGCTCTAATAGGGTGATATGGTACTACAAGGTCATTAAGATAAGATGGGGCCTGATTATTTAAGACCTTGTATGTGAGGAGCAGGATTTTGAATTCAATTCTGGATTTAACAGGAAGCCAATGAAGGGAAGCCAATACAGGAGAAATCTGCTCTCTCTTTCTAGTCCCTGTCAGGACTCTTGCTGCAGCATTTTGGATTAACTGAAGGCTTTTCAGGGAGTTTTTAGGACATCCTGATAATAATGAATTGCAGTAGTCCAGCCTGGAAGTAATAAATGCATGAACTAGTTTTTCAGCATCACTCTGAGACAGGATATTTCTAACTTTAGAGAAGTTGCGCAAATGGAAGAAAGCAGTCTTACATATTTGTTTAATATGTGCATTGAAGGACATGTCCTGGTCAAAAATGACTCCAAGGTTCCTCACAGCATTACTGGAGGCCAAGGTAATGCCATCCAGAGTAAGAATCTGCTTAGATACCATATTTCTAAGATTTTCAGGGCCGAGTACAATAACCTCAGTTTGATCTGAATTAAGAAGCAGAAAGTTAGCGGCCATCCAGGTCTTTATGTCTTTAAGACATTCCTGCAGTTTAACTAATTGGTGTGTGTTACCTGGCTTCATGGATAGATAGAGCTGCGTGTCATCTGCATAGCAGTGAAAATTTATGCTATGTCTTCTAATGATGCTGCCTAAGGGAAGCATGTATAATGTAAATAGAATTGGTCCTAGCACTGAACCCTGTGGAACACCATAATTGACCTTAGTGTGTGAAGAGGACTCTCCATTTACATGCACAAATTGGAGTCTATTAGATAGATATGATACAAACCACTGCAGCGCAGTACCTGTAATACCTACAGCATGTTCTAATCGCTCTAATAGGATATTATGGTCGACAGTATCGAACGCAGCACTGAGGTCTAGCAGGACAAGCACAGAGATGAGTCCACTGTCAGAGGCCATAAGAAGATCATTTGTAACCTTCACTAAAGCTGTTTCTGTGCTGTGATGAGCTCTGAAACCTGACTGAAACGCCTCAAATAAGCCATTCCTCTGCAGATGATCTGTTAGCTGTTTGACAACTACTCTTTCAAGGATGTTTGATATGAAAGGAAGGTTGGAGATTGGCCTATAATTAGCTAAGACAGCTGGGTCTAGAGATGCTTTTTAAGTAAAGGTTTAACTACAGCCAGCTTGAAGGCCTGTGGTACATAGCCGATTATTAGAGATAGGTTGATCATAGTTAAGATTGAAGCATTAATTAATGGCAGGACTTCTTTGAGCAGTTTTGTAGGAATGGGGTCTAAAAGACACGTTGATGGTTTGGAGGAATTAATTATTGAAGTTAACTCAGAAAGATCAATTGGAGAAAAAGAGTCTAACTTAACATCGATGGTACTAAAAGTAGCTGTAGATAATATTACATCTGTGGGATGATTATTGGTAATTTTTTCTCTAATGATAAAAATTTTATTTGTGAAGAAGTTCATGAAGTCATTACTAGTTAACGTTAAAGGGATTGTTGGCTCAGTAGAGCTCTGACTGTTTGTCAGCCTGGCTACAGTGCTGAAGAGAAACCTGGGGTTGTTCTTATTTTCTTCAATCAGTGACGAATAGTAAGATGTTCTGGCTTTGCGGAGGGCTTTCTTATAAAGCAGCAAACTATTTCTCCAGGCTAAATGATGATCCTCTAAATTTGTGACACGCCATTTCCTCTCCAGCTTACCAGGCAGCTTGTGTGTCTAAGGCAAATGTTAAACCACCACATCAGCCCCCAAACTGTTACCTGCTAATCAGAATGAGTTACAGATTTTATTTTTTAAATAAATAGAAAAGTGACATTAAGAAAGGATGACATTACAGACTGTGTGCAAGACGCCAGAGTAGGTGTTTAGTGAAAATTTCAGACTTGGTGTGATTAGCTCTTTATTTGGTGAAATGTGTATAAAATGTGGTGTATTAACTGATTCACTGTTAGAGATTTTAATATATTTGCGAGTGCCTTTTTGCTTTGTTTGTTGCATAGATTGTCTGAGAATTACTTTGGTCTCCTGTTGGCTGTTTCTGTGTCACTATAAAAAGAAACCTGCTGTAAATAAACCAGGCGGAGCACAAAGCACTGCCACATCCAAAAGACCGAGGGCAAACTCAAGCTTAAAAAAATGTTGCTAACAAACTAGTTGTTCTCACGTTACCTGCTGCTCTCATGGATGAATTAAATGATGCTGTGACCGTGAGTGGATTCAGACATAGGATTTGTGTAATCCACAGCAGTCTAACACTCTGTGGCACTTTATGTTGTGCATGTAAAGTGTTGCTAATGCAGGATGTTACTGAGACAGAATTAGCCCTCCTTGCAGTCACGTCTGCTGGTCAGGTTGGAGCTGTACTGTTAGCAAAGCTTCTCACCTTTGCTAACAGTACAAAACTAACTTTCTTCGATTTCCTGCTCTGTGCAGTTTCTTCTTGTGCAACATGTTATTCTAAGAAACTGTGAACAAGACCCTCTTTCAGTTCTAAGGTTTTATGTATTAGGACATAAAAAATCATCTGGTCTTCAGCAGGTTCTAAACATATTACACTGTATCAGCAGCATGAGGCAGCATGCAGAAACAGGCCCCACGCATCATTCAGCAGCTTCGAGAAGCTCCTTTAGCAGTAATAAGTTGCAGTGATGATTTCCTGTGTGACTTTATCAGGCTCTCACATCACTGTGGAGGAGTTTTGGTTTCTTCGCCTCATTGAGGTTTGCAGCATTAATTCATGCACAGCTCTTTGAGGACTGGACTTTGGACCATTGCAGCAGCTCAGTGCTTTTCTTTTTCATCCGTTCTGCTGCTGTGCTTGGATCATCGTCCTGCTGATGACCCAGTTTGGTCCAAGCTTCAGCTGTGGGACACCCGGCCTCACACTGACTCTAGAATACTTTGGTATACAGAAGACTTCATGGTCCAATCAGATCATCATCCCTCTACCACCATGCTGACAGCTGCTATGAGGTGTTTAGTTTTGTAAATTATGGACAGATATTTCCACTTAGGTCTCATCTGTCCAAAGGAAACTGTCTCGAGGTTTGTTCAATTTCAGCTTCATAAACTTGAGCCACGCTGCGATGCTGTCCCTGACTCTACTGAAGCCTGTAGTCAGAGATGGAGATCTTGATGGGGGGTTTTTTCCACCTCCAAACCAGCAAACTGCCAAAATTTCAGCTTTTATAGAGGTGCTTACACCGGCTGAGGATCATCTACTCAGGTGCATCTGATTAACTCACCTTTTAATTCCTGTGGAAGCAGTGAGGCTGGACTTTTTCACACACTGCTTCTACGTTTTGGCCTTATTTGTTCAGTAAATACTGACACAGTGTAATGTGTAATAATGTTCATCTGAAGCTGACCTAATTTTAAAACCTTCTAAGGACCAGCTGAGTTTTTATGACGTCTACCCTAAAATTAAAAGAGAGTGTTCTTTCTTTTTATGACTGTGTTTTTCTGTGTTTGCTCTCAAGCAGCTGTGCTGTTGGACAATAACAGAAAGAGGAAGACTTAACATTTCTATGTGTGCCCATTTAGACTTTTATTCATGTATTTTTTGTTACACCATTTAGTATAATCCAGTACACTGTGCACTTAATGAGTCATAGTTATCCCAAATGATTTTTAATCCCTCAGGTTATGGCGATTTGCAGTATAAAACAGCAGGGATGAGAATTCACACCTCCAAGTCTGAGGCCATGGTTGTTATCCAGACAGGCGCTCTGTGCTGATGAGCTGTGGAGAAATTGCAGTATCTTGTGTGTTGTTCTTGAGTGAGAGGAGAGCAAGAGACTGACGCAGCCTCTGCAGTGATGCAGACGCCATATCGCTCCGTTATGATGAAGAGTCACAACAGATCAATACAGGTCACAGAGGGACTAGAAATGACAAAATTAACATGTTTTATTGAATGAGAATGAAACTAATGATTAAATCAGGAAGTCATCAGGAGCATGTTTGCTGAGGTTTGAGGACGCTGAGGGCAGTTTTACCATAGACCCAACTTCAGATTGGCTACATCAGTAGAGGGGCCTAATTCTGTTCAGACAACAATCAAAAAAAAAAAATCTAAAATCCAGCTGTATTCACTTTGGAAATTATAGCTGGTGTCTCCACTCGTATTGATCCACACACTTTCATGTTGTAAATTTCTTGTAAAGCATTCGGTGTTTACAGTGGGATCATCACACTGGATGTTAACTTGGATGTGTGTTACTGCACTTTGAGAAAATAACTATAAATAAATGCAGAATGAGGCAGACCTGGACTGATGGTGTCCATCTTTCTGAGCTATGCCGGCTGTGGATGCGTCACAGCTGCTCGGGGTGGAGCCAAGAAATTATGGGGCAGGTGATTAAAAGCGATTCTGGGAGGGGAAAAAAATCTGATTTTATAAAATTAAAACTCAAGAGAAAATGCCAGAATAGAGAGTAGAGGGACAAATCAACAACAGCAACAAAAAAGTTAAATATATTGATTAAATTTATAATTTTTGTAATATTTTGTAATATTATATATTGCGGTTTCCTTAACTTCAGAGTTTTTTTTGTTTTTGCTGAATTTTATTTTTATTATTATTTTTATTTAAAATGAAAACTATAAATATAGATTCTGCTAAACGTGTCGCGAAGATGAACGGCGTGATGACGTAGATACCTAAACAGGAAGCTTAAACAGCAGCACGCTTTATTTTTCCCCACATGAGCACGAGAGCCGCTGTCGTCAGCACCTGAGAACAAATGCCGTTAAAGATTTGATTTAAACTTAGAGATAAAACCTTCTGTATGATCGCAGATGTCGCTTCCGTACTAACGCCTGTTTTCAGCTCGTGACGGAAACACAGGTAAGCAATTAGCTAAAATGCTAACGTAGCTTGGCTAGCCGCTCTGCCAAACTCTGTGCACAAAAATTGCAGTTAAAATGTTTATCGCTTGTTCGCTATCGGAAATCTACCAGAGAGCATGAATCTAACTTTTCTACAAAAAGCATCTCAATAAGGTTAATTCGGCGCAGATAGTTAGCAGATAATTCAAGTTAAATAGACTAATAGTCTGACCAGGTTGTCGACCTCTAGGAGAAGCTAATTGATTCAAAGCAATACTAAAAGGTATGTTGTTATTTGTATGGATTTGTTTCAGTTGTGTCAATTAATGCCTTAAACGTACTTCTTTCAGTTATATACACTTGTGTTAGAACTGAAACCGCCTTAAATCAGCTAATATTTTTTTTTTTTTTTAAGGGCGTTTTGTGTTGTTGTGAAAATGTGGCTAAACATGCCAGCACCTCTGGATAGTTGAAACGCAGTTGTTTTAGAGGAGGGTCTCTGACTGTTGGGTCCTGTGTGGTCTTGGCAGGACGACTGAGCCGCCACGATGGCAGCAGGCCGGCTGAGCTTCAGCAACATCACCGCCCTGGCTCCCATGGTGCGGGTGGGGACTCTGCCCATGAGGCTGCTCGCTCTGGACTACGGAGCTGATGTGGTTTACTGTGAGGTGAGGACAGAGGCCGTATCCTTGGTGACCATATTTGGGTTATCCTCTCTTTGTGACATCATACAGAGCAAAGAGTGGTGAAAAAAAAAAAAAAACTACTAAGATGGAGTGTTTAGAGCAGGGGTGTCGAAGTTCAGGGCTCGAGGGCCGGTGTCCTGCAGGTTTTAGATAACGCCCTGGGTGAACACACCTGAATCAAATGAGTAGTTCATTACCAGGCCTCTGGAGAACTACAAGACATGTTGAGGAGGTCATTTAGCCATTTGAATCAGCTGTGTTGGATCAAGGACACATCCAAAACCTGCAGGACACCGGCCCTCGAGGCCTGGAGTTTGACACCTGTGGTTTAGAGCAATCTGATGGATTTTGGGTCATGTGTTGACCACAAGAAGAGGGAAATGTATGATAAGAAATAAGTAAAAGCAGAATAGTTCCCCTTTGACCCTTTGGTGTCTGTTGCAGGAGCTGATTGACATCAAAATGGCCCAGTGTCAGAGAGTGGTAAACGGTAAGAATCTGTGCCTTTCGCTGCCCTTCATACCGGCTGTTCATTCAGACCTTTCTCATACCTGTGTGTACATCAGAGGTGCTGGAGACGGTGGATTTCGTCGCTCCGGATGACCGGGTGATGTTCAGGACCTGTGAGAGGGAGAAGGGCAACGTCGTCTTCCAGATGGTGAGACTGGAAGCTTAAAAGCGAGCAGAATGGCATCGATGTGGAGAAACAAAATTACTTTATTGGCTTTGTGCTTATTGTTTGCTATGGAAACGATAAGTCTTATTGGTCCTCTGCAGAGACGGGTCACAGGGTCAATCTCACATACTGTTTGGGTCAAACAGTATGTGAGGCTGCTCTCTGAAACAGTATTGAAGGATTCATCTTCCATTCGTTATGTCAGACGTCCTAAATGCATCTGTAGTTCAAAATTCAGGATTGGCACTTATTATTGTGGAGGTTAAACGTGCTGTGAAGACATGAAATATGAACACTGTGTAAGGGGAAACCTCAAACACAGTCTTCCTTTTGTCTTTTAGGGAACCGCTGACCCGGACAGAGCGTTGGCTGTGGCCCGACTCGTGTGAGTTCAAAGTTTACTCTTTTTGTTGTGAGTGAAGTGCTCGTGCCGTCGAGCTCTGCGCCGCCAGCACCACCTTCCTCGTTACAGTAAATTTAAACTTACTTTCTGACAACAAGCTGCTTCATCACAGGGAAAAGGATGTGGCTGCTGTCGACGTGAACATGGGCTGTCCAAAGGAATATTCCACTAAGGTGAGTCCAGTCGCCTCCCACTGACACTGTGACCCTCTGTCCCTGTGGCTGACCTCTGACCTCTGCTGTCCTGCAGGGCGGGATGGGAGCTGCTCTCCTGTCGGATCCTGACAAGATCGAAGCGGTGAGCTGTGAGCCAAGAGATCACGTCAGGATAAAAGGAATGTTTTTAATTCTGACTTTGGTCTTCACCTCAGATCCTGAGGACGCTCGTGACAGGAGTTTCCATCCCGGTGACGTGTAAAATCCGAATCCTGCCCTCAGTAAGACGTGAATGTTTCACTTCCTCACCTTCGGTCTGTTATCTTATTCATAGGTGTATGTTTCAGTGTTAATCATCAATAATCTGAGCTCACCCCTGTGCACTGTGGAGGGGGTTTCCCCTTTACCTTGCAGTTTAAGGTCTTGTGAGACCCCATCCTTAAAAAATGAAATGTCATGTGCCTTGCACCCTCTGCATGCACACAGCCCCACCTCTGCCCTGTTTGTTGCAACATGTGGTAATATGCAGCAACAAATCTGCAAGTGCGTGTTTTACTTGCTGCCTTGCATCGAGCAGTCAAACTGCTCGCACAGAGAGACCCAGCTTTCTCTTTCGCCTCAGCTCTGTGTGTTTGTACCTCTGATCGTGGTGGGCTGCAAGCTACACGCAACATGAATGACGGTTTCATTCCTTAAGAGAATAAAGTTATCCAAACCTGCCTGCCCTGTGTGCAAAAGTAACTGCCCCCTAAACCCGATAACTGCTTGTTCCAGCCTCGACACTGAGAAGTCAGGTGCTTGTGATCCCTTCAGTGGGCCAGATGTGCAGAAGAATACATGAGGAGGGGGGTAAATACTTACTGCAGATGTTTAATCTTCGCTGTTCTTTGGTTCCAGCTGGAGGAAACCATCAGTCTGGTCCGGAGGATCGAGAAGACGGGCGCTGCTGCGGTCGCCGTTCACGGCAGGTAAACTGCTTCAGGAGTGTAAAAACTTCAGTCACAGAGAAGCAGAGTAGTTTCATACAGTCATGCAACTCGCATACATAATTAGTTATAATGACAATGGGGGGAACTTCTGTGATCAGGCCAGTTAGTCCTCTGATTATCTTTGCTTTGCATCTAAAATATGAGAAAGTTACAAAAACATCTCATAATATTTTAAAAATAACTTTTACTGCACCAGCTTTCCAAAACTGAACAACAATCTGTTTACGGTGTCAAACAAAAGGAGCCAATAAGGAGCCTGGAAAAGTCTCGAACTGCTTCCTGTTGGATTTCTTTTGGTTGTTGCTCACGGACGTCTGTGTCTCGTTGGTGTTCAGATTTAAGGAGGAGCGTCCCAGACATCCTGTCCACTGTGATTACATTCAGGCCGTCGCTCAGGCCGTCTCCATCCCCGTCATCGCAAAGTGAGTAACAGTCAGCTCCCGCTCATGTGTTTGAACGTCATTCTTGGCTTGAGATGGAGAGTCCTGTTAGGAAAGAAGAGGAGTTCCTCTGAGGACACAGCCGTGTGGTTTCTGTCCTCAGTAAAGACAATCTTAAATACCAGGGTTCCTAAACGCAACACTAAGAGCTGGAGTCATTAAACCGTCCGCTGTCTCGTGTCTCCTTCAGCGGAGGCTCTCTGGATCATGTGAAGACCAACGCTGACATAGAGGAGTTCAGAAAGGTGACGGGCGCCTCATCGGTGATGCTGGCCCGCGCCGCCATGTGGAACGCATCAGTGTTCCGCAGCCAGGGAGCGCTTCCTTTGGAGAAGATCATGGAGGACTACCTCAAATACGTGAGTCTGAAGTTCAGCTCGTGAAGATGCAGAATAAAATTCTCTCTTTGGAGAAGCTTTGAGCATGTTTGGCGTTTTGTTGATTACCACAGATGTTGTTTGTGATTCTTTGATGCTTCACAGGCGATTCGATACGACAACAACGCCTTCAACACAAAGTACTGTCTGTGTCAGATGCTCAGAGACAAGGTGGAGTCTCCTCTGGGGAAGCAGGTGCAGGCGGCGCAGACCAACGCTGAGATCAGGTGCAGCACTGGGTTTTGTTTTTTGAAGCAGTGTCAGATGTGTATGTGCGTAGGGTGGGTGTTTGGTGTGACGCGGTGCTGACGTGTTGCAGTGAGGCGTACGGGCTGCAGGAGTTTTATCGGCAGACTCAGGAGCAGCTGCAGGCTCGGAGGGACGCCCTGCAGAGCGGCAGCCAGCCGGAGCGACCCGTCACAGACGGAGACGTCACCACCATGGCCGTCAAGTTTGAACGGTGGGTGAAAAACACGTTTTCAGCTCCTCATTTGTAGCTGGAGATGATTCTCATGGTTTACGCAGCGGCTCGTAGAGCCGGCCATGAAAGGCAAATGTAACACGTTTTTAGAGGTGCTGTGCGGTGATTTCCCAGAGACCTCAGCACTAAATATTTGCGTAGCATTATTTGATGAATTCATGCCACGACTCATTTAAATGGAAATGAGCTCGTGGCTGATTTTCCACATTTGATAAACACGGTCCGGAAGTTCTGATAACTTTTGTTCCCCAGTTTAACCTTAAAAATAAAGCAGTGTGGTTCCTTATCTAAAAATCAGGATTTTGCATCAGCCAGCGGGCGGTGTGGACACGCAACTTGTTCACTTCCGCCTGCTGGTTATGTTTGGGCACCTCAGTAGGTTCAGGGAAGGGGTCACTGGTACATGCACCAAACGACGCCTCAAGTGCAAATGAGCAGCTGTAACAAGGCGGTACTAACTGACACCCCAGGGATGACAACGGGCTGGACACCGCTGCCCGTCTACCTGCGTGGATGCTGGCGTGTTGAGACTAAAGTGAAACTTGGTGGATTTGATGTGTTTGGTTGCAGGAGAGAGTATCCTCCTCAAATCACTCCGAAGATGTTCCTGCTCGAGTGGAGCCGTAAGGAGAAACTGGAGCAGCCGCAGTACGAGACGGTGAGAAAACGCAAAGCTTCATATCCACAAAAGTGTTCGCCTTCGTTCCTGAATGTGACGGCGTGGATGACGTGTGGGGCTCTAAGAGGTGTGTGTGTGTGTGTGTGTGTGTGTGTGTGTGTTTTTCAGGTGCAGCGTGCTCAGGACCGAGCCTTTCAGTCCACAGTGACCGTTGCGCAGAAGAAGTACAGATCTTCACTGTGGTGAGTACAAACTTCAGTGCTTCTGCTCTGCAGCTGTGTTCAGTCACAGCGAGGCCACTAATGTGCTAAAACACCAGCAAGGCTCATATTTTTCCCTCCACACAACCGCCAAAGTTTCTGGTTGGGTTCTTCTGAGCAGCTCTGAAGGTCTCCGGGGTTCACCGGTTGTTGAGCGCTGGTTTTTGGTTGAATGGACTGTGCTGAGCGTTGGCTCCAACAAGCTCAGCCACAATCCTGGAGAACTCTCAGCTGATGTCCTCCTTCGTGTTCTGTTGACAAATCTCAAATCTGATTTTTAGCCTGCATGCAAGCTGTTTTGCAACCCGCCTCCACCTTTTTCACTGATGCTCTTTTCTGTTCCTAAATGAATTGCTGCCGTGTGATTGGCTGTTTGGATAGTTGCATCATTTAGCAGCTGAACAGCTGGCAGGGAATCTATACTCCTGAAGTAAAATTTCATCGCCTTGAAAGTTCCCAAACCTGACACGATCAGTGCAACAGAGTTGTGAAGAGTCTGGAACGCTGAGGCCAGGAATGGCGTCTCTCTGAGCCCTCTTTAAGCACCTCAGTGACAAAATGTCAGCTTGTGGAATAAACTGCACGGCTCTGATCCTCTGAGGGCTCCCGCCTCCTCACAAATATCTGTGCTCGCTCATTTTCTACGGTTATTGTGACGTCTTGTGTGGTTGAGCCCCCCCTCCTACAGTTCTGACCACATTAGCTTCTCACAACAGGCACGACTGAAAGTGTGAAAATAGAAAGTTTCATACAGATTATCAAAAGTAGACACGGTGTTGTCCCCGTCTGACACCAAGTGACTCAATTCAGCTCCAGATTTCATTTTGAAATGACACAAAGTAACTGAAGAGAATTATAATATATTTATTTAAACACATCGTGAGGATGTTTTTCCAGCTTCCACTCAGAGTGGAAAACCTCCAAGAAATGAGCTGGAATTGAACATTTGTTCACAGTTGTGATTTCTTAAGTCTGCTGCGCTTCGGGCTAAAACTCTCTTGTGGTCTTTCAGGGAGAAGTCAAAGAAGTTTGCAGAGCAAGCGGCCGCCATTGTCTGCCTGAGAGTTCTGGGAGTACCGGAGGGACGGATCGGTGAGGAAGACTCCGGCCTAGTCTGCAAAAGGAAGAGGGAGGGGAAGGTAAACGGCGCTGCAGAGGAAGAGAGGAGTAGGAAACGGCACATAAGCGACGTCCTGCAGGAAACCTCAGAGGTCGCTGTGGTAACGAACGGTGACAGTCACAAAGAGGCTCCGCCTCCGAGTCAGCGGGAGAGCCTGTGAGGAGTTTAACAGGCTGGGAACGACCTGCATGATCAGACATTTAACCCAGAAATGAACTCTGAGTTTGTGCTCACAGTTTTGTTTTTTTTAATTATTCATCACTTCATCTGATTTAAACCCAAAGTAAATATTTTTTTAAACCCAGCACGGCTGACATTCAGACGTCTCACAGCTCAGGTCTGATCGTTTAGTCCCGTTAACCGTGCCGCTGATCCGTGTCTGTCTGTGGATGTCTGCACGTAGATGCGCGAGGAGGGGAGCCACGCCTCCTAATGCACGTAGGTCTGCACGTGTTTATAACCCATCAGAACTCACTGAGTTTTATATGAAACGTCTCGCATGTGGAGTAGCCATGACATGGTGTCCTGCCTGCAGAACAGACAGTATCCAGTGTGAGAGCCTGATAGCCTTCTCTTTGATAAGAGAGGATTAAATTAAATAAACACAGACCTCCTCCAGCTCTCTTCTGGGGTGCAGGGGAAGGCTTGATCTCTCCAGGATGGGTCTCTTCATGGGTCCAGAGCACCTCACCTCCCAGGAGGAGGAGTACTCTGTCTCTGAGGGAGAGCCCCGCCCCCTTCAGAGGAAGCTCATTTCATTTAGTAACCCCGATCTCTCCCAGCCGCAGGTGAGGGTAACAACAACAACAATCAGCAGCTTCACCGTTACAGTTTCATCACTGCAGCTGCAGCAGCAGCTCATCTCCGGCCCGGGTCCTTATAATTTACAGACAAACGGCTGTTGGATAAAGGAAAGCTGGTACAAACATCGAGCTCCTGAGTACATGTGAGGCTTTAATGAAAACCCTCACCAGAGATGCCAGACGAGCATTTCACACACGCGTCCTGCAGCAGGTGAACGACGGTTTTAGGGCTTGGCCTAAAAAAACTGAGCCAGATCCTGGAATAAATACAATCCTGTGGCTGCTCTTTAGTCAGTCCTGTCAGTCTGGTATGAGCTGAGAGTGGACGCCGCTGTGCAGCTGGAGCATCAGAGGGTCTGCCTGTAGACATCTCGGTGCTGGACAGGTGAAAGAAGAGGGCGCTGCTCAACTTTTCCATTCAAAGTTGAATCTTTAGGGCGTTGCAGAAAGCCGTTTAAACACCCGGTGCCTTACTTTCTTTGATCGTGATTTGTGGAAGAGCCTCAAACTCACCGTGTGCTGATGGAGAAAACGTATGTGATTTTATGTGGCTTGTAGACTGACTGCCACACTTGGTGAACTAGTTTTGATCTCATGGTCTTATTTGTTTTAAGGTATGAAATCTGCCAAATGATGTCACGTTTTATGTTCATGCCAAAGGAACAACCTGTGCTTTTCTTTGTCTGCAAGTTGAATTAAAGCATGTGCAGCCTGGTGGCTCTGTCCTCACAGAGCTGAGCTGTTCATAATGACGAGTCTCAGAAATCATTTTGGACTAACACTGGCTCAGGCTATGTTTGCCTCCATTAAAGAGGTCATCTCTGCTAAACAAATGTGCATGTGGCTCATTTTCCCCTCAGTAATATCTGAATTTAATTGGATTTTAAACCTTGAACTTTAATAGCTCGTTTTGTTGCAGCAGGATTTCTGCTCGTGTTCAGAACTTTCTGCACAGTCAGATGCTTGAAACTTGCTCCAAAATCCCTAAACTCAAAAACATGACTAGCTTCACAACTGACTGTTTTTACAGTTATTCAAGAGTTCAATGATCAGACCTCTTCTTCCTCGAGTGGAAGGGTGAATCCAGGCACAAAAAGCTGCAGTTCCTCTAACGTCCACTGGAGGCTTCAGCAGTGAGTCCGTCCCATAGACTCCCATGTTAAAACTTTGCAGCAGATAAGTTTCAGCCTGATACACAAACTTTGGTCTCTACAGATGCGTTCTTCATAACACCTGTGCAGGTGGGGAGTCACTGTGTAAACTGCATAAAGGCTGAAAGTTTGAATTATAAGGGGCGTGGCCTCTGTGGCCTGACAGGCGGATGGTGACACAGGCTGCTAGCTGTCTGTTAGGTTTCACCTCTAACTGGACTCCCTGAACTGGACTTCTGGGCCGTGTTTGTGCTGTTTGGAGCATTTTTAATGTTTTTATTAGTGAAATTTTATTTTCGCATTAATTTGCAGGCGGTCCCATACTGTTTATGAATGCAGCTCGTTAGCATTAGCTGATAAATGAATACTCCACACTGTTGTCCAAACACGGTCACTTCTGGGTCCCACTAACCAGCATGGTGGCAGCCAAAAATGTTAAAAGTGAGGATTTAATATTCACTCCATAAACCAACAGGTGAGCTGTTGTGTCCATCTTTCACATACAGTCTGTGTCTCCTTTATCCTTCTCACTGTTCTCATCTTTAGCAAACATGAGCATGACATTAAGGACGAAAAATCCTGTGGTTTTATTAACTCATTATATTTGATAAACCTTCGGTCCAGGATGTGCTCAGAAAATCTCAGGAGTATACAATCAATAATTAATAAAAAATATTTCTCAATTTTCTGTTATTTGAGTATTCGTGTCGACTGTCATCCACAGATCAGCACATCTCTGTGGTGTCGCTGTCTGATGTGGAAGCCCGGGGATAACAATGCTGGACGGTCCCTCGTAAAGAGGGTCACCTGGTCACCCAACCCACACCTGGACCTGAGGTCCGGCCCATGACCAGGTGTGACTTTCCTGGGCTGATTTCTGAATTCATGCAGTTTTACATCTTTTAGCTTCCTGTGTGACATGTTTTAAGTAGCCTGGGCCTGTACTCACTTCACCTGAACTCGCATGACCTCAGGTGAGGTCAGAGCTTAGAGCTTCTGCACGCAGAACGCGAGCGTCACTACACAGGTGTGCCGCATGGTGCTAAAATAAAACCGCCCCTTGTGTTTAACGAGTCCCGTGAAGTCCTGAGCTGAACCTGTGAGGTGAAGACATCCTGCAGCTGACGTCAAATTAGGGCGGTCTGATGGGGCCTTCAGGGGCGCTGGGAAATACGGTTTCTAGGAGCCTGCTGATCTCTGGGAGGGGACTCAATGAAGGTGCAACGTGAAGCTGTGTGTCTGAAAAAATGGTCATAATTAAGGAGAGGAACACCCTGTGGAGGCTTTCTAAAAGCACATGGCAGCTTTCTGTCAGCTGCTCAGTGGAAAACAAGATGAAGTTGGGTGAGGCCACACAGGAAACTAACGTCTCACAGCTGAAAAAGGAAGTGCAAGGTTAGCAGCAGTGTGCATGGAGAGATACTACAGTGCTGCACTTGAAATATGAACACAGGAACTGCTACAGATCAACAGTTTCTGTATTGGTTGATATAAAAGCAGGCAGTAATAATAAATGCTCTGCTTACAAAACAGATGTATTCTTACAGCAGCTGGAAACAAATGAACCATGTCGTATAGATCTTAGTTTGAAATTATAGCTCAGACATGATGAAACACATTAGCTATTTTAAAAGGAATTAAAGGTTTCTGAATATTTGACTGGTGTAATCTTTATTTGGATAAATTGAAAACCTGTTATGACACCAGTCATCGTCTTCTATTGGCTGCTCTCTTAAGGGGTTGTCGCAGTGGACCATCTGCCTCCATCTTCTCCTATCCCAGCATGCTCCTCTGTCACTCCATCCCTCTGCATGTTGCCCTGCACTACACCCTCGAACCTCCTCTGAGGTCTTCCTCCTTTCCTCCTGCCTTCCAGCTTCATCTTCCTGTAAACCTTCCCTATTAACTCTTGCTGATATCTTTCTGTCCCAAATCACCCCTGACACTCTTCGCCCACTCCACCCTGCTTGCACTCTCCTCTTCAACTCTCTTGCACTGTCTGTTACTTTGGATGCTTGACCCCATCCAAATGGGAATCCCCCCACCACATGACAGCACCACTTCATTTGCTTCTCTGCTATTCCGGACTTCTTCATGCAGTACCAAAGTTAATAAAATAATAAATAGATAAATAAAAATGTAGTCTTTTAAATTGTTAAATAGATGGCACAATAAAAGTTTTTTGTTTTCAGGGTTGACTTCCTGTTTGATACTTGCCACACCCATCTATGGCATGCCACACCAAGATTTCACAGCTAAAGTTTATTTTTTTTAAAAAGCAGAAAAGAAAACACAGTTTAGTTCAAACTCTTTATTTCCACTCATGGCAGTATATAAACCCTGCCCATTTCCACTTTTGGCTGAATGGGACCGTTTTTAAAAAGCCCCGGTCACGCATAAACAGGAGTTTTGGAGTTTCCGAGGCGGCCGTGAACGCAGCAAACGGATCAAGCTGGAGGAGCGTAAAAAGTGAACGCGAGCAGGAGCCGCGAGGACAACAAGTTAGCGCGGATAATGGGACCATTGTGCTCCAGCAAGGCAGATCGCAGGCGTGTTTATTGAGCCGTCACATGCCGCCGGACAACTTTTAGCTCGGATTCAGTCGTCGTTTCGTTTGGCGGGTCAGTTAGAAACAGAGTTCTGCTTTCAGTCGGATGTCAGTGAGTGAGACAGGTCACTTTTAAAGACAGGCAGGCAGACAGGTCGGCTGCACGGCTTCCGCTGGGGGACATTTCGGCTCCGTTCAGTTCAATGTCCACAGTAAACTGCACGGAGGAGCTGGACTTCAGACTCATCTTCGAGGAAGACGGCAGGCAGACGGCAGGTACGTGTCATTTTCTCGACGTTAGTTAGCAATTTGTCGGCGGCGTCAAGCTAGAGCTAACGGGAGCGCCACCGGAGGTGCACGGCTTTGGCCTTCAAAATAAAACACGGCAGGAAACCGGACCGAGACTTTTGAAGCTGTCGCAAAACTTGTCAGATGTTCATTTTTATTTTGTGGTGAATATTTCTAGATTTTACCTGCTGGGTTCGCTATCATATACTCTAGGGTTCAGTCAGTATAATCAAACCGTTACATTACATTATTTAATAAATGTACCCCCAGTAGCAAGTAGACATCGGACTGTCTGAGATGTTCTTTTACATTTCCTTAAAAATGTTTGCCTGATATTTACAATTCTTTTTCCTGTAAAGTACTCTACTCATTTTAAATCACCTCAAAAACATATTCATTGTTTAAAATGTTAAAATGCTAAAATAGAAATATGAGCATGACTGGCACAGTTTTATCTCCATGGACTGTATTTCATGGTGTAATAATAAACAGCTTTGTAATAATCTACTAAACTGTGGAAACTGTAGCTGTTTGTATAAATGACAGGTTTAATGACCTGCAGCTGTTTGTCTAATGACAGGGATTATTGTTCTCGTATTTCAAGCAGCTATGACAGTCATTAATTATTACTTTAGTCAGTAATCAGTTTATAATCCCAAAACAGTCCAGAAACACGTCACTATACGCTAATACTTTGTGCGATTTTACTTTGAAAATCCCGACCGGATGTTGTGATTTTCTGTTTTGGTCGACGTGACACATCAGCTGTCTGCTGATAAATGTGGATCAGGAGGTGAATAGAGGGCCAAACCAGCTTCTTCTTCACTTCCTGCCTGACGTATTGATAAACTTACCGATCAATCAGCAGATTCATTAATGATGTCTCAACTGAAAACCATCAATAGATATTTTAACGTTTAAGTCATCTGACCTTTACTACAAAAGCTCTTAATGTTGACTGAAATTATACTGAACTTCTTTTTTTCTTTTTTTTACATCTCATCTGCATTTTATTTTTCAATAAATCAATTTATGGAAAATAAGATTCAGAAAATAGGGGAAAAATCACAGAAACCTCACTTTAGTCCAGACTTCACCATAAAAGTCAAAAATACTTACTTTGTTCAAACTTGATTTAAAAAAAAAAAAAAAAAAAAAAATCAGTTGATTCATCAGATAGACAGTGGATGAACATATAACACATCGAAGTAAGAGGAAGTTGCAGTTTTGAATTAATGTCCACGAATAGCAACGTATGTGGCGTGTTGGTGGCTTTAAGTCTTGTGTGTGCAACCCGAAATCTATCGGGTGGTTTCCTGCTCGTTAAAAGTTTACTCCCCACCAATCATGTTGGAAGGAAAATCAACAGATTGTCATTTAAAAAAAAAAAAAAAAAAAACATAGGGAGGGTTCAATTTACTCATGCATAAAATACATTTGTTTATGAAATGGTTAGAAATAACAGGAAGATGCTTTTCGCTACGATAACACAGACGTCGCCCAAAAGCTGTGATTTAAATGGAAAAAACCCCTGACTAAGAAGTCTTTTTGCAACATTCCGGAAAGTGAGAATTAGTTGTATTTTCAGTTTCTCGTGACTGATGTACTCATAACAGCATGCTGTTTTAAATGCTTGGTTACTGAGGGGCAGCCAATCAGAAAGGGGACTGGAATACACTCTACTTGTGTATGGCATCTGTCATAGAAATAGATGATGCCAGATATTGTAGGGTTTGCCTTACAATATAAAGCACCTTAAGGCGACTGTTGTTGTGATTTGGCGCTATATAAATAAAATTGAATTAAAATGAATAAAATGTAAAAGAATACAACAGACGGAGCGTAGACTATAGCTGCCTGATATGTCTAACACTTAAAGAAAGTACGCTTTGTTTATTGTTTGTTTCAACTTCATTTATTAAGAGTCTGTAACTATAGCTCCACAAACGCATTGCCTGTGACAGCCCTGATATAAAATAACAAATTATAACCGACTTCCTGTGAGAGTTTCCATAGAATAACATAAAAAGATTGTATTGAAGTCCTATGATGCACAGCTACTCTAGTAGAGTCCAAGAATAAAAGCATGAAGCTGGAACGGAGCAGAAGAGGTCAACTTTAAATTGTCACATTTTTCAAACATTTATGCATTTGTTTGCATTTGATGCACCATAGACGAGATATTTTCAGGAACACCTCATACTCATACCTGTGCAGAAAAGCCTGTGTGACGTGCTGTCAGTACTTTTGATTTTTATCATCAGCTAAAAGCACCTAGCTGGCATTTTTTGCATTACAACAAGCTCCAAACCTGCCTTTGTCTCCTTGTCAGTTTCACACTGTCAGCAGGTCAAGTTTCTTTTAGGAGTGATGTTTGGTTTCAGAGAGCTGGCTCAGCTTCTGAATTCATACTGTAGCTTTGATTATCTGCTTGTTCAGTGCTGATGCGCTGACCCTGTTTCCTGATCTGAGTGTTTTCTGCATTTGATGTTTAACCTGCTGCAGGTCCCACTCTCTCGTTTTTCTTTATCAATAGTTCATCGAGCTTTCTGAAGGTCTAAATTGGCTCTTCAGACACTTTACTAGGAGCCTGTTTCAAAAATACCGGTTTCTTTAGTTAAATCTATGAAAAGTGTCAAAAGAAGAATCCATTCTTAATTAAGGGTAGCAGGAGGAAAGGCTGAGGTATGTAACGTATACAAGAATTGGACTGAAAGTGGGCCTGATGGAGCGATGGATCCAGATCACGGGCAGTATGGATGGAGGAGGTCAGGAGAGAGGTCCAACAGTGAGGCTCCAGCCGTCTGTGAGACACAGTGGGGGGTCGGTCATGGTTCAGCCAGTGCTGTTGGAGATCTTTGTTAAAACTGAGGAATTATGAATGCAGCAAAGTCAATTTGATCCACCGTACAGTAACATCTGTAATATCTGTGTCTCATTTGGATATTAGGTTTGTTCTTAGTTGACATCACCTGTGCTAAATCCAAAGTATTTCGACGGATATTCTCAGATGTTTGGTCTGTTTTTGGCGTCTTCTTCCTGCCGTTCGATGGCGTTTGCGGGGGACCCTCAGCAGGAACTTTGGGAGAACACAGGGATCGTTTTTAGCTGAAAGAATTTGGACCGTTTTTCACTCTCAGTGGTTCCTCAGAGGTTTTTTGAAGGAGTATTTGGAGCCAATAATGAGTAATGAGGACAAAGCTGTGGTTTGCTCCTGACAAATTTTGTTGTCCTGCTATTATAAATGTAATAACACTTTATTATTTCCCACCAGTCGGTTCTTACTTTGACAGTTTTATATCAGACTGCTGACACAGTAAACTAAAGTAAATCCTTGGACTTGGAGGAATAATCAGTTGTGATTTTGAGCAGATGTGATGTTATTGGCAGCTCGTAGATCATGAAATTAAAGTTGAGACACTTGTTTAATCGGTTTGTAGATGGACAGAAAAACAGCGAGCAGCTATTTTTACTTTCTTTGGTTCTTTTGTCAAACAGAAACAGACACTGAAGGAATCGTATGCAACTCTGAAAAGTTTTCACTGGTTTCTCTTGAATTTTTGACACTTCGTTCAGCAAATCTAAATAACACATCTGTTCTGAATGTCCTGCAGGCTGACTTTAAAGACTGGCAGACAAGCAGCTTCAGCAGCTCTGAGGGATGAATGGATGCATAGACTGTTAGATGGTCGGAGGGAGGGGTGAGGTGATTAGATGTGCAGATAGATTACGGACAGGTCAGCAGATGGCTACTGCAGATGTGTTCGTGTTGTCTGCATGCGCTTCAGGCAGCGTGCTGCCGTGCATCTCTGCTGGCAGGTTTTACTTCCTGGTTTGCTTGTTTTTTTTGTTTTAACCGCTCTGTGACACCCAGCTGCTGGCGGGTATCACCTCCTCCCCCTCTGTCTGCACTCAAACGGGGTAACTGTTGCATCAGATCTCATTTATTTCTACTCGGCGAGTGGAGCTACTGAAGCAGATCACAGTTGGAGCTTTCATGCCTTTTTTGCATACACACTGCAAGGTGTGTGTGTGTGTGGGTATTAATAGTAGTGTTGTAGTAGGGCGTGTATGCAGCTGTGTGAATGCATTTACTCAACTGTTGGAGATAATCTGTCGCCATAATTACCTCGGTGCAAGTCGAGTCGGACCGAGACGGCGTTACTGAAAATAGCTGAATAATGCATCACGAATCACGTCGTCACAGACACTACAAAGCAAATAGTAAACAATCAGCAGGCAGACAGGAAGTGGTTCTCCTCTGGAGGTTGTTTGGTTGGTTTGGGATTTCATAAAACTTTTTTAAACCACATTCAGTATCAGTTCCCTTATCGGATCTCATTTTTGGGCATCTAAAAAGTTATAAATGACCACAAATCAGAGCGTCAGTGTGTCAGGACCTCTGTGGTCACATAAGATGCTCATTTCCATCTCTGACAGACCTTTGTGGTTTATTGCCAACTTTAATTTGATCCAAAAAATAAAAATATCCTGGATTATATTACTACATGTGTCTTTGGTGCACATGAGGTGTTCTCCTGCCTTTGCAGGTTCCTACTGCATGAGCACCCTCGGTCCACGTTCAGTAAAGACTCAGTCTGAGTTGGCATATTTGATTTACTGAGAGAATCAGATTAAGAAGTGTATCGTTTCCCTATAATATTTTCAGGGGAATCTGAGATGGTCAGGTGTAAAGCTTTTGTTTTTAAATTTGATTAAAAATGAGATGGAATAAGCCAGATACTGAAAACCCTCAGAAACAAGCCTCAAAGAGTCAACAGAACATCACCAGGCTGATTTTAGATTGCACTTTATCAAGCCAAGTAACAAAGCCAAGCTTTGTTAAAGAAATGTATTTTACACTTCCCGTTTAGCCTGGCCTCCCACCCTGATCGGGGAACATGAAACCTTCAGATTATTTTTCCCAACTACGCCTCTGTAGTTCCTGCCTGACTCAGCCATTTCCTCTGGTTGCGTCTATAGCTCCATCACTTTGAGATTTGGCCCAAAGAAGCATATTTGTTTATTGTCTCTTCTGACCTGTCATCTGTCTCAAAATTTTCGGGAAAAACGGTGATTAGACACTCATTGATGACACTGAATGACCAAAGTTATGGCGACCTTGTGATTTTGTTACCTTTGAAATGGTTGGTTTGGAGACAGGGAGCGGGTCTGCAGTCACTCGCGGTCAGTTGCTGTCTTCAAAGTGACTTTGGTGCGCTAAGACGGTAGTAAGATTGAGTCAGTCTGCTACTGAATGGGGTCAAATTGGCAATTACACCCATTCTGTTTGTGATAATCCACTGTGATCTGCAAAAATCACAAAGCTGTTGTCGTCTGCATACAGAGAAATGCTCTTTAACTTCTTAAATTCAAAGTCCAGACAGAAGCTCACATAGCTGCAACAGACATTCCTCCACAAATGGTGACGTAGTTGATGCAGGATTGTGATTTAACAGCAAAATGACCCTGGCAACCTTGCTTTTATATATAAGAGGCCAGTTGGCAAGCAGATTAGTCCACTACCTAGTTGCAAAGAGACACGTTGTACAGGTCCTTCTCAAAAAATTAGCATATTGTGATAAAGTTCATTATTTTCTGCAATGTACTGATAAACATTAGACTTTCATATATTTTAGATTCATTACACACAACTGAAGTAGTTCAAGCCTTTCATTGTTTTAATATTGATAATTTTGGCATAAATAACTCATGAAAACCCAAAATTCCTATCTCAAAAAATTAGCATATCATGAAAAGGTTCTCTAAACGAGCTATTAACCATCTGGATCAACGAATTAACTCTAAACACCTGCAAAAGATTCCTGAGGCTTTTAAAAACTCCCAGCCTGGTTCATTACTCAAAACCGCAATCATGGGTAAGACTGCCGACCTGACTGCCGTCCAGAAGGCCATCATTGACACCCTCAAGCAAGAGGGTAAGACACAGAAAGACATTTCTGAACGAATAGGCTGTTCCCAGAGTGCTCTTCAGGGCCCCTCAGTGGGACGTCTGTGGGAAGGAAAAAGTGTGGCAGAAAACGCTGCACAACGAGAAGAGGTGACCGGACCCTGAGGAAGATTGTGGAGAAGGACCGATTCCAGACCTTGGGGGACCTGCTGAAGAAGTGGACTGAGTCTGCAGTAGAAACATCCAGAGCCACCGTGCACAGGCGTGTGCAGGAAATGGGCTACAGGTGCCGCATTCCCCAGGTCAAGCCACTTTTGAACCAGAAACAGCGGCAGAAGAGCCTGACCTGGGCTACAGCGAAGCAGCACTGGACTGTTGCTCAGTGGTCCAAAGTATTTTTTTTCGGATGAAAGCAACTTTTGCATGTCATTCGGAAATCAAGGTGCCAGAGTCTGGAGGAAGACTGGGGAGAGGGAAATGCCAAAATGCCTGAAGTCCAGTGTCAAGTACCCACAGTCAGTGATGGTCTGGGGTGCCATGTCAGCTGCCGGTGTTGGTCCACTGTGTTTTATCAAGGGCAGGGTCAATGCAGCTAGCTATCAGGAGATTTTGGAGCACTTCATGCTTCCATCTGCTGAAAAGCTTTATGGAGATGAAGATTTCATTTTTCAGCACGACCTGGCACCTGCTCACAGTGCCAAACCCACTGGTAAATGGTTTACTGACCATGGTATTACTGTGCTCAATTGGCCTGCCAGCTCTCCTGACCTGAACCCCATAGAGAATCTGTGGGATATTGTGAAGAGAAAGTTGAGAGACGCAAGACCCAACACTCCGGATGAGCTTAAGGCCGCTATCGAAGCATCCTGGGCCTCCATAACACCTCAGCAGTGCCACAGGCTGATTGCCTCCATGCCACGCCGCATTGAAGCAGTCATTTCTGCAAAAGGATTCCCGACCAAGTATTGAGTGCATAACTGAACATAATTACTTGAAGGTTGACTTTTTTTGTATTAAAAACACTTTTCTTTTATTGGTTGGATGAAATATGCTAATTTTTTGAGATAGGAATTTTGGGTTTTCATGAGTTATGTATGCCAAAATCATCAATATTAAAACAATGAAAGGCTTGAACTACTTCAGTTGTGTGTAATGAATCTAAAATATATGAAAGTCTAATGTTTATCAGTACATTACAGGAAAATAATGAACTTTATCACAATATGCTAATTTTTTGAGAAGGACCTATAGATGAGTTGTGCTTATTGGTGCATACTGACTCAGATTTATTGCCATGTGTCAGCAATCTGCCTGCATTTATAAATAAGATCCAAATGCTTTGCAGACCTTTTCCAATCTGTCTGAGATGTATTACAGTCAATCTGAACTGAACAACAGATGTCCAGAAACAAGTTGCCTCTCATCAGGCAACCTGTGCAATCACTGCAGAGGGTGAGAGTATTGCACACTCAGCTTCTGAGTGAAAGGTTGGACCTTGCAGCTGTTTCTAATCGGTCTCCACTGGAGAAATGCCTCCACAGTTTTTTCACATCTGAAATGCTTTTCTATGCGACACAGGACCGACTTCCAGGAGTGTATTTGAAGCTGAAGCACTTGTTTGGACGCTGAAGGTCTGTGAGGTTTATCTAAATAATACACCTCGCAGATTTATTGTGACACTAATGCTAATAATGACATTAGTATCAATAAAACCTTATCGATTTTTATCCCTGCCACCGCCAGCAAAGACATTCAGTCAACCACCAACATTTTTCCGTAGCTGCGAGGAGGTTGCTCTTCTATCCGGTGTGGCTCAGCCAATAAGCACCAAGTTTGCTTTTTGCTTTGTTCCCTGTTGGCTACATTGTTAGCTTCAAAGTGTTCCCATCTGTTCCAGTTATTGACAGCTTGGAAAGCCAAAATTGATCAAGAACCTTAAATGATGAAAATTTGCAAAGGGCAGTGGTTCCCAAACTGTCAGGGAACTGCAGCTGGGCTAAAAGTACTACATTAAAAAGAAGAACTTGAAAATTTCTGCTTTGAATTAAATATAAAATTGCTGTTAAATAATTGCATTTTTGTTTAAAAAAAAAGTAACAGAACCAATGAAATAAAGCAACGAGAGTTTAAAAAATGACATCATTCATCATTTTTGGACCTTTTTTGATCCTGAAATCATGACACATCTCACTGTTGGTGAGAGAACTGGAATGAAGTTGAAGCTTCAATCAAGCAAATCAACAGAAGATCAAAATGAATCGACAGAGGAGGAAATGCGTCACGGCGGGCTTATGTGGTGATCACAGTTGTGATAATTGGGATAAAACAATGTTTTATCACATTCTGTTTTGTTGTAGTGATCTTTACGCGCGTTGGTTTCTCTTTGCCTTTTTTGGAAGTTTTTATGTCGAATCATATAATGACAGGAAGTCAGCCTGCATCAAACATTTAAAATACTCGATCAAAGATGTTGAAATTGTGAAACCGACTCTGTGGAAATGTGTGCAAGAACAAAACTGAAGATTAATGATGTTGCTTTTACATCTGTAGCCATTACGTTTGTTGTAATCAGAAATCATTAGTTTGATAAACTAAGATATGACGGTCATTTTTACATTAAATGCAAACATATCGACAAGTGTTTTTCAGACTCAAAGCAGCTCCTTGGGCATGTGACTGCACACATAAGCGTGATTGGTCTGAATATAATAAAGGTGAAGAGTCTGATGCCTTTTAAATGTGAGTAAATTAAAGTCCACTGACTGTTCCTCTGGTGGATGGTCAATAAATTTACATATAAAGGAAAAACTCTGAGTAATCTATATGTGCCAAACACTCATTTCCCAGAACGGCCCTCAGAGAAGATATTTAAATCTTTGCTCTATGAAGGTCACATTCTTGGGATGTGAGGATGGTCTTGTTTTTGAAATCCTGTTAAACTCTGCAGGAAACCCTGTGGACTTTATTTCCTCACCGCTTTGAGACTTCCTGCAGGTTCTCTCCTGGCGATTGATGAATATTACCTGTCAGGTGCAGTCGTTTGCTGCAGGACAGCTACACCATAATAAGAAAACCACACGTTTGCAATGTAAATGATCTCCCGCCTGATTTACATGTTGTTTTGTTTCCTCCGCTTCGCAGGTCCAGATCTCGATGTGAGGACGTTTCCCTCCTCCGCGCAGGCTCTGGTCGAGCAGCCCTTCATCCAGGAGCTGCAGAGTTCCCCCTCATGTTTCACCTCAGACCCACATGTTGGATACCAACTTCAGGGGCCCCAGTACGGTGCCCAGGTGAACCCCAGAGCCTTTGACTGCCCCAGCATCCAGATTACCTCCATTGCTCCAAACAACCATTTGGAGCCCGACAGTAGCCAAGATGTTTTGGCAGTGGGCGGGGCAGAGGGGGGTTACAGCGATGCATCCTGGTCCAGAGACCAGCTCTACCTCTCTCTGGAGCCCCGCTACCGGGATCCGGCTCTGTGCCCGAGCCCCTGCAGCAGCCTGTCCTCCAGGAGCTGGATCTCCGACCTCTCCTCCTGCGAGTCTTTCTCGCATACCTACGATGACGCGGAGGGGGAGCTGCCTGATGCCGCCCGCCTCGCTATGGGTTCCCCCTCGGCTCGCCTTTTGGTTCCCCGGGATGCGGGGGCGGAGCCTTTGGGGTGGAGCTGTGGCAGCAGAAGTACCAGCATCCTTTGGCCTTCAACCCGGCGCTCTCGCCCCATCAGTCACCTCGCCAGTCACCTCGCCAATCACCCCGCCAGTCGCCGTGTCACTCTCCTCGCACCAGTGTGACAGAAGAGAGTTGGCTCAACCGCCGGCCCACTTCCAGGTAGGTATCGCCATGGAGACAAAATCACAACAGTACCCTTAAGTAATCGGTACTCCTTTTTTTTTTTTTGTTAAGATTTTAAAAAATGTAAAAATAAATATAGTGTTATATATTAATAAATAATGAACTCCTAATGAGTAATCAGAGTTGTGATTAAAGGTATGAAGTTTGGGAAGGGCTTGTTTAGCGAGTCAGGGGACGTTACATTACATTACAGGTGGGTTTAGGTTTATTAAACATAAAAAGTGTTTAGTACATGGAAGGAAAAACTGCCTAAACACATTCAGATGTGCATGTATGAGTCGTTGATCCCGCTCTGCTTTCTCAGGCCGTCATCCAGGCCAACCTCCCCCTGTGGTAAGAGACGCCACTCCAGCGCTGACCCTCATGCCCGCTCTCCGTCCCCTCACCACTCACCCAGCCCCACGCCAGGCGCCTCCCCACGGGGCAGCGTGACAGATGAAACCTGGGTGGGAAGCCCTGCCGGCGCCCTCGGACCCCTCCTCATGTGCGGATTTCCTGAGCTGGACGTTCCCTCCAAGACAAGGAGGACGTCGGGGAGCCAGTTGGTCCTCCTGGCAGGTCAAGTGGACGCCAGTCTGGAGTCCTTCCAGGATCCTCCCGCAGAAGAGGGGCGGGAACAAGAGGGCCTGGCCGAGCTCTTCCTTCAGGTGCCCTCCCACTTTACCTGGAACAAACCCAAACCCGGAAACCCCCCTCTGTTCAGGTGGGCATTACAGCATTCAGCAAATAGATTTGGGTGTAGTTCGGTTACTATCTGATGATCACATCTGTTTTCTCTGCCTTCAGGACCTCATCCCCCCCTCCTCTGGACTGGCCTCTGCCCAGCCAGTATGACCAGTGCGAGCTGAAGGTGGAGGTCCAGCCCAAGTCCTACCACAGGGCGCATTACGAGACGGAGGGCAGCCGCGGATCCATCAAGGCAGCTGCTGGACATCCTATCGTTAAGGTGCGTCCTCACTGTCAGTTTGCTTTTAACCTGTTTTCTCACTGAGTTTAGGTTTATGCTAAGCTTGTTCTCAAGCTTGGTTTACTTTAAGGTGAGTTACCTTGGTACTGACTTAATTTGTGAGATTCAAGGGTGTTATAGAAATAAACTGAAATGATATTGGATTCTTTAAACTAACAAACAATAAAATAATCAGGAAACGTCAGCACAGCCACACTTTGGGGGCACAGAGGCGAAAGTTTACTGAGGCAAACCACAAGGAGAACAGCCAACTAAGGCTATTATCAGCTGAAATGAAAGTAAGAGCTTTCAGTGTTGGTGTGACAGAAGAGGGTGCATGTGATGGGTCAACATTAAAATAAAAACTGGACGCATTTTCACTCACCTGAAAAAGGAAAGACTGTTCTCACAGCAGCCATGTTGTTGGTCAGATGATGCTATTAAAATGCTCCAGAAGGTGTCAACAGCACAAACATATCCTGCCTAACAGACAGCTAGCAGCTACAGCGGTCTGAGGCTACGTCCACACTAATCCATTTTCGTTTGAAAACGCATCTTTTTCTCTCCGTTTTGGCCTCCCGTCCACACTGAGACGACGTTTTCAGTCAAGGAAAACGCAGCGTTTTGAAAATTCTCTCCAAAGCGGATACTTTTGAAAACGCTGTTTTTGTGTCGCAGTGTGGACAGCGAACACTGAGCCTTTTCGAAAACGAGACACATTGTAGTCATATGATGCAGTCATGTGACCAATTAAACCAAGATAGCAGAGGGCATTACACAGCAGTTTTTGTTTGACAGCCCTATTAAAGTCTGTACAGGCTCCAGATAGCTTTTCTTCAAATTCTTTAATTCTCACTCACTTTGGCAACTTTGTACTTTTGTGTTACTTGCAGCAACAACTCCACCTCATTGTTAGTCCATTTAGAAAACCTCGGTGCTTTTCCTCAACGTTTTGCCGCAACGTTTCAAAGAGCCGGAAAGTAAATAAGCGGCAGACAGAAATGAGGCAGGCTGAATTGTCTTGCTTTTCACGCATGCGCAGGACTGGAACGTAAGCGCTTTCAGCCGTTTCAGTGTGGACGCACAACTCTGTGAAAACGACTGAAAACGACAGTGTGGACGCGGAGCGTTTTCAGAGCGTTTTCAAAGTTTTCCAGGCTAGTGTGGACGTAGCCTTTGTCACCATCCAGCTGTCAGAGGCCACGCCCCTAATAATGCAAACTTTAAGGCTTCATACAGTTTAAACGGGTGAGTCGTTATGAAGGGTGAAATTATCTATAAAGACAAACACCTTTTTTTTTTCTTTTTTTTTTTCCCCTGTTTCATGCTGTAAACGTGTTTATTACTGCTGTAACGATTTAACATGGGAGTCTATGGGGACTGCTGAGGCCTCTAGTGGACATCAGAGGAGCTGCACCTTTGACTTCCTTTTTTTTTTTTTTTGTTTAGTCTGTGGTAAGTTTAGGTTTCTGAAAATAAAAACAGTTCAGGTAGATGAAAACATGCTTCTGTACCTGCTCATTCAGTTTTCAGTACTCTGTAAAGAGTTAAGTTTAAGTCTGTGGCATAAATAATGATTTAATAAAAAGCTGAAAGCATCGAGATGATGGTGTACCACGGGAGATGAAATCACAGGTCAAATGAGGTCGCGTGCTTTGCTGATGTGTCGAGTGAACGGCCTGTGGATCAGACAACAGAGGCAGGCTGAGACAAGTAAAGCCTCCATCAAGGCCTTGCATGTAACGGACACCAGCAGGGCTATTCTGGGTGTCACATTCTCAGGCCGCCGCCGAGGCTAGAAAAGCTTCCTGCTGCAAGACGTGCTGAAACTCGCAGCGTTTACTGTCGAGAAAAAGGACAGCAGGTCACACAGGAAGCAGATAATCACACTCAGGGCTGCTGTTTAAATTTGTGAAATCTACAAAGGGTGACAGAGCTCGGCCTGTTCTTCAAATTCTCTTTATACCAAACTAAAGCTTGTTCTCTGGAAGAGGAATGTTTAACGTTAGTATATACATCCGCTAAGATGAATAAGGGTAGAAACTAAATGGTACAGTGACCTCTATCTTTATGATAAAGCAAATACTTAACAAGAAAATATTAAAAATATGAGTCTTTATAAAAGGGATGAAGCAGCTGAATATGCAGATGATTTAGATGATGTCCTAACTGCAGGTAAAGTCTGTAAATGTCACGATCGGTCGGGCCGTACCTGAAAGTTTTCATTTCCTCCTCTAAGAGATCCCAGCATTTCCCAGGATCCCTGTTCTTTGTTCCAGTCTGTTTAAATGCCGAATAATATGCAATCAATCATCATCAGAACTTTTCATGGCGAGACCTTTTATTAGGAAAGGATCTGCATTTCGACCTGTAATTACAGGTGTGTCATTACAGTAGGTCTAGACGAATAAACGAGTCGTATTCTCAGTTACATGTCAGAGTCAAAACAACAAAATGACCACACTAGTGTGGGCTACACCCAGGTCCCCCACCACATCCACCTGTTTTTGTTTCATTTATTTATGTTTAACTGTCAAGACAGAGTTTTTAAAAGTTATTTACAAGTTTATTTAAAGCAGTCGCTAATTTAGTGACCTTTGTTATAAGTCTGTAGCTCTCGTCCTCTTAAAACAGTTTCTAGTGTTTGCTTTCATTTATGGTTATGACACAGGCTTTTTGTTTGGACTCTGAACTTTTTATATAACAATTGGAGGTATAAATGTAAGCCAGGCTGGCCTGTCCAAAGGTCAAAAATACACATAACACCTCTAATACTCGCTATTTATTAATTGATTAAAATAGTAACTGTTAGATTTCTCTTTCAGTTCTCCTTCTTTTCCTTCTGCTAATCTGACCACAGTCGTTCTCTCTCCGTCTCAAACATGCTTCATGTGTCCACTCCAGCTTTATTTCTGACCGGGATCTTTTCAGTTCAGATATCACACTTTTGCTTTGCGATAAGCTTTTTAATATCAACACCCTTCCTGAGGACTTGTGACACCAATAAACACCAATGATCAAGGCCACTTACAGCTGAACATGCACATAATGCTGCCTCCTGCGTGTTCGGAGGATATTGTGTTAATCATCAGGTCTTTCCTCCTCTGTACTCTTCTCTTCCCGTCATTCCTGCACGAGTTATTCCTGGTTTCATTTGCCCAAATGTTTTTGTGTTGTTGTTTTTCTACCTTTCAAGACAAATATCACAAAGTGCTCTGCAACAAAATGCTGAAAAACAAATGCTCTGCCTCCTTTAGCTTTTGGCCTTGATGCACAGGCCCTGATCACATGACCTCAGGGACCGCTGGGGATGATGTATGTTGGTGGTTGTCTGTGCAGAGCTCTGAAAGTCAAAACTAGAAGTCTCTGATGTAGAACAAATGGGGCTTAACAGGATCTCATCGGCATAGAGGTGACGAGAAATGTTGAAGGTGCTCAGGCCCCAAAACTGAACCTTGTGGCACACCGTAGGCAGGAGGAGTGGAAGGAGGTCTTAACTTGGTAGCAGTCACAGAAAATGCTCGTTCAGACAGACATGAGGAGAACCTCTCCGAAGCAGAGGCCGCCTCCCTCACTTCATCGCTTTGGACCTCATGCTGAGAGTTCCAGTGAACGGCTAACACATGGAATCATCTCAGAGTCTTTTCTCTGCTTAATTTGTCCTGGAATATTTAGGAAGTAGGCCTCACCAGACCATGAAACTTACTTCTGAGCCTCTGAAAATGCGCCTCTGTATAAAAGCGACTGTACTTCCTAAACAGCTGTTGCAGTACTTTTGTTTGGTGGTAAAAATGCATCATTGTCCAAAAACCATGAAACCATTTCTTTAAATAAAGGTCTGACCACTGACGTGTATCCCTCAGGTGGCCTTTATGCTAAAATAACCACACATCTGTTTTGTTTTTTTCCCATGAAAAAATTACCTGTACTGATCCGGCCAGGACGAAATGAATCATTGTAAAACTGCACTGATCTCCTGTGAGGTATCACACGTCAGCTTCACATCCAACAGTTTAAAGTAATTTGGAGTCCAGACCGTGACGTTTCAGGTTTCAGCGAGTCGAACAACAGCGGTGTCGAGGTGTTTGTCAGGATGCAGCTGCTTATCGGCTCGTCTTTTTTCCTTTCCTGTAGTTGCACGGATGCAGCGAGCAGCGGGTCGGTCTGGTGCTGTTCATTGGCACCGCGGACGACCGATACCTTCGTCCTCACCCCTTCTACCAGGTCCACCGAGTGACGGGGAAGACAGTCACCACCATGTGCCAGGAGAAAATTATGGATTCCACTAAAGTCCTGGAGATCCCTCTGCTTCCAGAGAACGACATGTCTGCCAGGTAACGATCACAAACCCTATAAGCCACGCACTGTAACTCAGGTGCTCCTCATATTGTTTCAGCACAGAGAAGAGCTTTGAATGCCTGAAGAAAGACAATCAAATCAAATATTGACTTTTAAACATGCTGCTTCTCCATGTATATTTCTGTTTTCTGATTTTTCCTAACAACGTCTAAAGAAAGGGCAGGGGTCTCGATGCTTTTGCACAGCACATCAAACCATTTACATACAGCTGCTAATTATACTTGATGCTCAGCTGCCCACACCCTGGCTCCAGCTCAGTCTTTATCACGCTCCCAATGATATCGATCTTCACACCAGCCTCGCTGCCAGAAAACCTTTTGTTACTTTTTTTTCTTCCTCTGAGCAACAAAACACATGGTAACAATTTCCCAAAAATGATCGAAACAATGATCCCAAAACTGGAGAGAGCAATTTTACTTTGAACACAAAGACAGAAACATTCAGGACGTTTGTTCTGTTGTTCTGTTTCGTGATCGAGGCACCTACAAGGTTTCGAGCTCTGATAAAATCCTGAGGAGTCATTTAGAGGAGGGGAAATTACAAAGAGCAGCTGTTTGTGACAGGAAGTAACATCGATAAGAACTCAGCATGGTTTTAAAAAAAAAATACAAATATACAGCCGCTGTCTCTTTAGGCTTAACGAAGGTCAGGAAGCCAGATTAGAAAGCGCAGTAAAATATAAAGAGCTGTGGTACAGAGTCTAGACACACTGTAGAGGAGGCAGGAAGCATGTAAATAATGTCACCGTAATCTCAAACATTTAAAGAAGGAAGCCTGTACATAAGGCAATAACGTTAGTCTGCTGCTCGTTTGCAGGCAGCGTGAGTGAGCTTTGAGTGGTCATGACCACAGGATGGCTTTGCTGTGAGCTCCATTATTCAGTAACTAGTAGTAGTACTACCCATATATGGTGGTGTTGGGTTAAAGCTGTAAATAAGGACCTTGTGTTCACAAAATGGTTTGTACAGATCCTTGAGGCCTTTTGTTCTCGTGTCAGCAACTTTCAGCCATGCTGTGGTTTTCAGGCACGTCAGGCTCATTTAACAAAACTCTAATAAGCTGAGGTGTTTGTAGTCAGATGGGTCACTCCTCTGTGGATCTTGTTTCACCGGTTTCTCGCTCCCACACTTCAGCTTCATACCTTGCACATTCTTCTCTGCAGCTGGCAGGAATGTGGACCTGAACCACAGTGCACACAGCGCGAGCTCTGGTCCACGTGTGGACAGGTAGTTAGTAGAGCTGGCACGATACCACTTTTTTATGTCTGATACCGATATCATAAATTTGGATATCTGCCGATACCGATATGAATCTGATATAGTGTGTTTTTTAATCAATAAAATTGTTTTTTTTAATATCTTGCTGCATTTTGTATAAGTTCATACTCAAGTAAAAAAAAAAAACAGCAAAAAAAACCCAACAACACTAAATCTATTCTGTTATACCTGTATGCAAAAATACACTGCATCCAAAATATTTCATAGTTCAGCAACACTGATCAATCTAATAAACTTAAACCTGCTCCATCCTCCCTATTCTGGTATTTTAAAGAGTACTTAGCAGAAGGGAACCACCCCCCACCCTCCACCTCATGATGCTTAATCAACTTTAATTTGATGCACGTGTTTAAAAAAAAAAAAAAAAAAAAAAAAAAGCACAGAAATCAATTATTTTTCTACAATAATTACATAGATTCAGCGTCTTTCTTCAACAGAATTGCAGACTGCACAGATGGTACCTTCCCAAAACTTAATAGTTACTATATATAATAATCATACATGAAAACTTTGGGTGTAAGATTCAGATAATTATTTATTAAAAGCTAGACATTTTAAATGAGAATAAGAAAGAAAAGTATGTCTTTGTGCCCCCTTTTCCCTGTTCATGCCCTATCGGCCCCCCTGGCTACACTTTGCTAGATCCGCCCCTGCACAGTTACCAGCCGTCAGCTACGTAGAAAAGGATCCTGGTGTAGAAAGTAATATTAAATACATTCTAACAACAGCTTATCAAGCTTAAACGTGCTGCTGTTGTTCAGCCGCTGGTTTCCTCTTTCTGGTGCAAAGTGGGCCAAAAACAAAGAAGAGAGACGGACTCGCGACAGAAAAGCCGATCAGCTGATCATTGATCAGTTTCATGATTGAAGTAGCAGCAGGAGAGGGAGGGAGAGAGGCAGTCGCTCCATATATCGGTTGTTAAGCTTAACATGGGAACGCTTTACAAACATTCAGAGATGAACTTACACACTTGCTTTACGTCTCTCTGGGATAACTTCCTCGGAGATGAAATGCTGGTTTGGTAGTGAGGCTACAAATACACACAGCCGCTCTATCACGTGATGCACACTGCTGCAACGTGCTATGGTTATGAGCCGAGTTACGCCATGTAGCAAGTTTTGTGAGGTGTTTTTGTGATATTTAATGGATCGGATTACTTTTTTTTTTTTTATTTCTCTCCGATATCTGATCCAGTAATTTATGTCAGCATCGGACTGATACCGATATGTAATATCGGATCGGTCCATCTCTAGTAGTTAGCAGTTGAAACGATGCGTTCTGATAAACGGTGCGTTTTTTGTCGTAGCATCGACTGCGCCGGCATCCTGAAGCTGCGTAACGCTGACATCGAGCTGAAGAAAGGAGAGACGGACATCGGGCGGAAGAACACGAGGGTACGGGTGGTGTTCAGGGTCGCCATCCCTCAGCCCGACGGCCAGATTCTGTGGCTGCAGACGGCGTCGATTCCCGTGGAGTGCTGTGAGTCTCGCAAACAGGAAGCTTGTGTTCCTTAAAGCATGATCGTAGAAGAAGACGCAGAGGCAAAAATATACTGCATGTTTGATAATGCTTGAGTTGCCTTCTCAGTTCTGTTTCCTCTGCAGCACAGAGATATGTAATAAAGTCCTAAAATAAACCTGCTGCTTTTCAGCCCAGCGCTCGGGTCAGGAGCTCCCTCAGGTGGACAGCTTCAGTCCAGCCAGCGGCTCCGTGGAGGGAGGAGAGGAGCTGCTCATAACCGGTCCCAACATTTCCGCTCAGTCCAGGGTTGTTTTCATGGAGAGAGGGCCTGGTAAGATCACTTTATTAATTTACTGCAGCTTTAATAAGGTTACATAAACTTCTGTGAGATTTGTCTGAAGGTCTAACTCGTGTGTTTTATCCCCTCAGATGGAAGATCGCTGTGGGAAACCGATGCCAGAGTCGTGTCTGAAAAATGCAGCGGAGTAAGTACGAGGAGTTAATGGTGATGCAGCACACGGACGGAGAGAAAATGAAAGACTTAAGAATCCCAAACTTTTTGTTCTCCCTTGAGTTTGAAAATGAGCTCCAACTCGAGCAGCTGTTGCAGTAAATCACTGCAAACACTCATCGAGGCAGCGTCGGCATCTTTGAGAGGCGAAAAAACACAAAAGTTTACATTTATTTCGTTCTTTTCCTCAAACAAAAACTGAACTCTTCATGTTTCAGTTCACTTACCATCCTGACTTCCAGCAATGATGAAAACAAAATGACTGGGTTCTCACAACAAAGTTCTTGTTCTGACTTGTGCTGTAAATCAAGCGCACCCTCCCATATACAGCTGTACGCTTTGACCCCGCTCTGAAGGCTCAGGCTCACTCTGAGTTTGTTCAGCTGGATATGAGATCGGGGACGGATGAGCAGCTTTAGGCAGAGCTCAACTGAAATGTTTGTTGGCTCCAATCAATCAGTCCATTTTTATCTGTCAAAAGTCCTTGGGGAGGAGGTAGAGCAAGGAGGTATTTACTAATTGGAAAGTTGTTGGTTTGATCCCGTCTGCATGGTGAGATGCTAACCCCAAGTTGCTCTCTGATGCGTTCTCTGGAGTGTGACTGTTAGAAGCACAGAAGGAAGTGAGTGTATGAATCTGTGAACGAGGCATGTTGTGTAAAGCTCCGAGTGCTCAGGTAGAGGAAGTGTATATAAGAACCAGCCCATGTCCATTCACAGACGAGTCATAATAAAACAAATACAATGAATCTCCAAAGTCGATTCTGTTCATCTGGACGTAGCGTTTTGTGGGAGAAACGTTTCTCCCACAAAACGCTACGTCCAGATGAACAGAATCGACTTTTGGAGATTTACTTACCTGGATGATTGAGCATGCATCAAGACAAATACAATGAAGAAATGCAGATTTATTACACCTCCAGCGACTCTCTTTGGCCCCGCCTACATCCACAGACATCCAGTGACCAAGAACACGACTGTAACATGCTACGCTGCAACGGACCGATATCTTCAAGAACACATGTTCAGGCGTGTCTCAAGTTTCCAGTGAACGTGTGAATGAGTCAGAGGCGGCTCTTTGGCATCAACTCGACGGACGTGTGTGAACAGGCTACGCATCGTTAATTAACGAGGACGAGAACCTCGAGAACCTCCGACCCTCAGCCTGAACAACCGAGATGGGTCTTCCAGCTGACCCAAAACTAAGGACACAGAGAGCGGCTGAAGAAGGGTGATGGAGTGGCCTGGCCAGCCTCCAGACCTCAGTCTGATAGAAAATCTGTGGAGGGAGCTGAAGTGGCAGCCAAGAGACCTAAAAGCTCAGTTTCTGTAAAGAGCAGCAGCCCAAAATCTGAGACATGTACAAACCTGGTGACCAACTGCAAGAAAAGTCTGCTTTGTGCCACTCATGAATTAGATTTGACCTCTGCTGTTTTATGAAGCGCCTTGAGGCGACTTTTGTTGTGATTTGGCGCTATACATATAAAATTGAATTGAATTGAATTGAATTAATAAGGAAAAAAGTCTTTAGCTAAACCCGCTTTCTAAGTTAAATATGTGATAAATGGTGTTGTAGCATAATTAAAATCAGTGAAAGCAGCCAGGCGTCTGCAGCAGGGCCTCCTGAGGTTTTACAGTGAGGTGTGTCACTGTGGAGATGGCGTCTTTCTTCTACACTCAGACTGATGCTTACTGAAAAATGCCTCAACCCCAGGATGAAGAAACTTTTGCCCGGAGTACTTTTGCTTCATAACAGCACCCGTACTCCGATCTTAGTTTTATTGCAGGATCCTGCTCAGTTGTGTTGGTGCATTGATCTGCGTCAGTGCATGCAACGATGTGCTTTTGTTGCTTCTTGTGCAGTTTTTTGCTCTCCGGTGTCCGAGTGGGATTTCAGCTGTAATGTTTCTTTGTTTGCCTCCTGATGTCTGGGTGCACAGCGATCAGAGGGAAAATATTTGGGTCTGATATTTGTAGTTTCCCCTCAGGCCCTGAAGTGTCGAGCTCACAGAATTTTGCTCAGGTTTTTTTCTGAGCGTTTGAACGTCTCTTAAGATAGTGATCAAGATTCCCTTTATAGGAAGTGGAAAGAGGAAGTTACAAGATCTTGCTGAAACCACCGGCGTCACCACGATAAGTTTCAGACATTCATATAAATACTGTTTCCCCTTTTTCGTAGTGCCATGAAGCCTTCTTGCCGAAGGTCTTCCTCCTTCCTTTTAAGTGCATTTTGCTGTAGAGCTCAGAGCCTCCGTGTGGCTGCAGATCAGAGTCCAGCGCATGTGTTAAACCACATCATTTAGGCCCAAACGCCCAAAATACAAAATGTATTAGTATGTAAAGCAGAAAAGCAACAAATGCTCATGTTTTATAAAAGTGTGTGTGTGTGTGTGTGTGTGTGTGTGTGTGTGTGTGTGTGTGTGTGTGTGTTCCAGTCCAGCATCGTGGTGGAGGTTCCTGTGTACAATAAGAAGGCGACGTCGCCGGTCCAGGTCCAGTTCTACGTCACTAACGGGAAGAGAAGGAAAAGTGTGACGCAGAGCTTCACCTACCTGCCTGGAGTCAGACACCACCTTCCTCCCGCTGTCGCCACAGTCAAGCAGGAGCGC